>NC_064621.1:638671263-638951263 GCF_023898315.1 Schistocerca nitens
TGTTGTATGATGAAGTGGTGCGAAGTTTGTGATTTTACGTAAAATTTTGAAGAATTTTCCCTGAATAAGAATGAATAAGAATGTCAATAGTTGGTTTAATAGGTCTCGAATATGTGAGTTCGGGACGTTTGTCAGCAGCCGAAACGATGCGGTAAGTTCTGTTTCGGAGACGTTGTAGGCGCTAGATGATGACTTCGCATTATTTTCGTAACAGGACACTGGTTTTATTCTGTAACTATTGAAATTTAATTGTAATTTTATATTTTTGCCTTTTATGGATTTTTATTTGTTGGTGACTCGAAGAAGAAAGAGGTTAACTGTCTTTCATCTGCCACGTGCGATCAAGGCATCCATAGAAATTGTATATTCCACATGTGCTAAAACACTGGATCGATTTCAACCAAACTCAGTTCACTTATCATTTACTGGTTGGAAAGAATCCCTGTTGGGATAGGAACTACCCACCTGTCAAAGGGCAGGGGGACGGGGGTAGTCCACAGCGAAAGTGTTGTTGTTGTGGTCTTCAGTCCTGAGACTGGTTTGATGCAGCTCTCCATGCTACTCTATCCTGTGCAAGCTTCTTCATCTCCCAGTACCTACTGCAACCTACATCCTTCTGAATCTGCTTAGCAAAAGTAGCCGTACTTAAGTCATCCAGTATCACACTTCCAACAAACTTTACACATAATTTTAAACCATTACGAATCTCTCTCACAGAGGAACCACACAAAATGGTGAAAGGAATAAAGTGTATCGCTTAGTACATTTTCGCTATTCATGCAGTAAAACTGCCTCACGAAGCACGATGTTTTGATTTGTTACTTCTTTACTACTAACTGCATTCGTGACGCATTTCTGAGACAGTATCCACATATGCCTCTGAATGTACTTACAAAAATATACGATTGTACGATGCATAGTCAACGAGGTACGAGGTCATAAACACTGAGATTTGTTAGAAAATGCCGCATCGTGCCTTACGTTTTAATTAATTAGTTCTTTAGTACTGGTACTATTCACAAAACGTTTCGCAGGCAGTACGCACATACACCACTGGATGAACCTGCACAATTACATCATTGTGCGGCGCGTGGTTGAGGAGATGCTCACGAACATTGATCTGCGTGAAAGTGAAACTGCAGGGCGAAATTCGCTAGAGATACAGGTGAAACATGTGTAACAAACACGCACGAAATTTGTTAAATATGTGTGAAATGTTTGAGACGTGAGTATGCGGGCAAAGCCACGGGTGAAAAGCTCATCCTAAACCGATGGGACGATTTCAATAAATGGAGAGAGAACGGAGGACGACTAGATGGACAGACAGCAAGGGGGAAGGAGGAGATAGGCACAGATAGGAGGAGGAACAGATGGACAGAAATGTTGAAGGTGGAAATGGGCAGGGAGGGGAGAGGACATGGACAGGGAGGGGAGGTCACGGGTAAAGACAGGGGGAGTAAGAGGCAGGCAGAGAGAGCGAGAGGAGGAGATGAACAGGGAAATGGGCAGAGAAAGGGAAGAGGATGAGATGGAGGGGTGAGGAAGAGATTGATACAGAAAGGAAAGGGGAGGAGGAGATAAACAGAAAAGGGGAAGCAGGAGGTGGACCAATAGAAGAAACAGAGAGGGAGGAGTGGGAGATGGACTAGGAGAAGATTGGAATAAATACGTACGATTTCAAGTAGTTCGCGTGCTCCAGATCGGCAATGTCAAATTCTATTCAACTAATTCACAGGCAGAGTTCGACGATAGGTAAAACATATGTCTCTAATTTGAATACAGTCGTATTCGGAAACCAACAAGAGATGCTGCTGAAGTGAAAATTTACTAAGTACCAGCTTCATTAAACCGATAATCACAAGACACCACGACGTAATGATACCTGATGATGTGGTAGGTTCATCGAACCTGATACTGAGTAAATATGTAAGTCATCAGCAGCTGTTTGTGGTTTTCAAATATTCTCTACCCGCTCAATCTGTATATTTGTCTTTAAACGCCGGAAATAGCACACGGAGAGAACGGCCGAGAGGTATTTAAATGAAGAGAAGTGTGCTGTTGCCGG
This sequence comes from Schistocerca nitens, assembly GCF_023898315.1. NCBI lineage: Eukaryota > Metazoa > Arthropoda > Insecta > Orthoptera > Acrididae > Schistocerca > Schistocerca nitens. Next base: position 638,673,329 of record NC_064621.1, read on the forward strand.
CAGTGTCGGCAGGCAAATCCCCACAGGGCGCCTACTTCGCCCCCGGGGCCGCGGCAATTGGGCGAGCCGGCTTAAGCCCCGGCCCCGGCCTCGCAATATTAGCCGTAATGGCCGGGCGCCGCGCCGGGGATTATATAATTGTGTGTGCGGCTGCGGCGCTGCCCTGCTTGCGGCTTCATTACGCCTTGCGGCTGCCCTGCTCTGCCCTGGCGTGCTCTCTCTCCGGCCACGCCCGCCGCCGCACGATCAATACAAAACAGAAGCAAGGCGGGCGCGCCGCCGCAACTTGGCGGTTTGGCCGCAAGCCCGCCCCCGCCGCCCCCGCTGCCAGGGACGGCGGGGGTGGGGGCGCGCTGCCTGCCGCCAGCCGCGGCGGCCGCTGGCTCGTTATCGCCTCGCCGCGCGCGTCCCGTCCCATCTTCCCCGAGAGCCGCACGTGCGCCCTGTTGTGGTGGCTACACGTGTTTCCCAGCCTCTGTACTACTTCACGGCAGAATATGCTCGCCCGGTGTGACCCCAGATCTGTGCGTGCCAAAAAGGTCAACTTTATCCTTAAACGAAACAGCCGATTAATAACCGCTCGCTTGGAACTGACGTCTCTCCATAAACAATAGAGTGACCGGATTTTAACTCCAACTCCCGAACAGCCGGTCACGAACGGAATGAGAAGCTTCGGCATACCTTCGATGAAAGCTACCCTCGAATTTGGAGCTTCCTGTGGACTTCGAAGACTCGAGTCCCGCAAGAGATTGCTACGATCACCTACAGGAGAGGCCCAGTGAGTTGGTGACACGTAGACATGGAATGTGTTAACATTTCTGTGAACCCCAGGACAATTAAAGTAGTGGGCCTCGGAAGGTGTCCGGACATTTGCCACACCGGACATTTGCCACGGTTTTACCTGCTCCGAAGGGTCGGGTCCCTTGTCCCCCCCCTCCTCCTCCTCCTCCTCCTCCTCCTCCTCCTCCTCCTCCTCCTCACTCGGCCGCCCAGTTTGCTTTCGAAGTTCCGAACGTGACATCAATATGGAAGATATTACAACAAACAAGGGCAGGCCTCCTGCTCATTACAAAGGTTACAAACAGAGGGAATCTAAAGAAGGTGTTGTTACATGGATGTGTTTACCCTGAAAAGCGGATCACTGCACGGGAAAGCTGCTTTCGAGGAACGCAGAAGTGTTGAGCGTATTAGAACATCTCTGTGGGCCACCTGGCGATGCAGCTCTGAAAGTGAGAAAGCAAGTGGAAAGGGCGGAGAGGTAGTCTCGAGAAGAAACTACACAGTTATCGGAGATATACGCGGATGAAATGGGAAATCTACATAATACAGTTTGTGACTTTGTTACAGTGATGCCTAATTCAGAATCTATGGAGAGAACCGTGCGTCGTCGACGGAGTCAAGAGCGGGGGAACCAACAACAGCCTGAGAACTCTTATGAAATTGATCTTCATGAAGGTCTGTTAAAAATGGGTGATGGCAGTAGTTTTGTTCTGGAAGACGATCGATTAGAGGCGAGAATATGATTTTTAGTGGAAGCAAAGGAAAAGAAATTTTAAAAACATGTGCCCATTTTTTTATGGATGGAACATTTAAGAGATGCAGCAAGCAGTTTGTACAGACCTTCACCATACACGTAGACTTAGGAGGCCCTATTAAAGAAACAAACATTCTTCCTATTGTATTTGCAGTGCTCCCTAATAAGAAGAAAGACACATATGTTCGTCTGTTTCGTCTGATAAAACAGGCAGTGTCTGAGTGGTGTCCTAAACAAGTAAAGGTAGACTTTGAGGCAGCTGCGATATCGACCATTCGTCAAGTTTTTCCCACAACTGAAATATATGGATTCTATTTCCATATGAAGAAGAGTTTATGGAGAAGAATTAAAGTTCTCGGTCTAACTGAGGAGTACCGCTAGAACGAGGATTTAACGCTTCACGTCAGCGTGTGTGCAGCGCTGGCAGTTGTAAAACCGGAGGACGTAAGCAACGGATGGATTGAGATTCATGCAGAAGCTCTTGATAACGGAAGGTTCTCTCATTTTCTTGTCTACTTTGTGGATAACTGGCTATAGAATGAGGGTATCGCAGTAGAAATGTGGGACTGTTGCGGAAAAAGGCACCGAACGACGAATGCTGTTGAAGGGTGGCAAAACAAAATAAATAGTATTATTGGAAACCCTCACCCTAGAATCAACTATTTGGTGGAGTGCTTGAAAAAGGAAGCAGAGCTCACAAACTGCATGTACATGAAATTGGAAATGAATCTTGAAGTTCAGAGGAGGAAGAAGAAGTACTTGGAGCTGGACGACAGGATAGAGAGAATCGTGAAGAATTATGAAGAGACTGGCAACATTAGGCCTTGCTTGAAAGCCATTGCCCATATTCAGAAACTGGACTAAAATACGTTAAAAATGTATTAAAAGCTATGAAGACCACTGAGTCCTCGCAGATTACTAAGATAAAATTATTAAAACATTGAAGCAGCATTATCGGAGCTAATATTAAGTTGTACTTGTAAATAGAGTGTACATTAGTTCAGCGTGTTTAGGCTGATTTTACACACGCCAGAATGGTAGATGGTCATTTATCATTTTCACGGTCCAGAGCCTGTGCAAAGTGTGATGCGAATCAGCCTTTAATGTAAAAATTAAAAAGTGTTTCAAGCCTCACAAAAGTATCCCTATTGTTGTCACGTTAAGATAACTTTTTTCTACCTTCCAGTATTGTGGCCATACTATTAAATAATTGTGAGTTCTAAAATAATTTTCTGAAGCTTCAGAATCGCAACTATCACCTAAAATATCATGGTTTGTTAAACTGATAGTATACGCTTTTGTGAAAGAAAATGGGAACTTAACCTTTGAATTGCACCTAAAATTGACATCCCAAAACTGATCTGATCCTAAGGTTGACAATTTCGGCACCCCAAATATTTTTTATTTAAGTTTAGCTGCAAACATTTATAGTAGATGTAAATCTACTTAAGTACATTTAAATATAGTCCTTTAAAAATTAAAATTTCTTACTAAATTGTTGATTATCTTTAAACAGGTCAGAAAAGTAAGGAGCTTACTACTGAAAATTAATTGTTACTAAAGAACATCAGAATCAAATGTATTAGACCTACTTTTCTTATACATTACAGACTTTTTGAAAAGATATTTGATCATTTCCTCTGTCACTGACAGTGTAATTTCAGTTGCTTTGCAACACCAGGGATATCTACTCCTAAATTATGTTTCCAGCTGTTCTCATTTCGAATTCTTGAATATTTACTTCGTCTTCTTTGGTGAAGGAATTTCGGAAAATGCATTTACTAACTCCACTTTAGTGGCACTGTCTACAGTAACATTACCATCGCTGTCGCGCAGTAAAGGTACTACTGAGCCTTTCCGCTGGTTTACTTAACATGGGACCAGTATCTCTTTGGATTTTCCGCCACATTTCTAGAGCGAGTTTCGTTGTGGAAGCTATTAAATGCATCTCGCATTGAAATCCGCACCAAATTTCGAGCCTCAGTAAAACTTCACCAATCTTGGAGATTTTGCGTTCGTCTAAATTATACGTGCCTTTTGCGGTGCTCCTGCAACAGCTTTCTGTCGTGTTTTGTGTACCATGGGGGATCAGTTCCGTCTCTTATTAATTTATTTGGTATGAATATCTCGAGTGCTGTTGATATTATTTCTTTGAACTTAAGCCACATATGGTCTTAATTTACATAGTTTGGAAGGATTGGAGACTACCTCTTGGAAAGACGTCACCCGAATGTTTAGCTGCTTTTGTAAATAGATATATTTCGCGTTTAGTTTTGGTGAATTTTTTTGTTACGGAAGTGAGCCTCGCTACGACTGCGTGTTCACTAATTCCTGTATCCGTCGTGATGCTCAGGATTATTTGTGGCTAAGAGCTCAAGTGTGTTTTCGTAACCATTTACAAATGGTTCAAATGGCTCTGAGCACTATTGGACTTAACATCTGTGGTCATCAGTCCCCTAGAACTTAGAACTACTTAAACCTAACTAACCTAAGGACATCACACACATCCATGCCCGAGGCAGGATTCGAACCTGCGACCGTAGCAGTCGCGCGGTTCCGGACCGAAGCGCCTAGAACCGCGAGACCACCGCCGCCGGCGTAACCATTTACAATTTGAATGGCCTCGTCAACTAATTGTTAAAAATAATTTAAAAAAAAGCATTTAGAACAATTACGGAAGTTGTTTTCTATTTACAATAGGGTATGAAAATGTATTTTTGTCGGTCCGCAGCTCGTGGTCGTGCGGTAGCGTTCTCGCTTCACGTGCCCGGGTTACCGGGTTCGATTCCCGGCGGGGTCAGGGATTTTCTCTGCCTCGTGATGACTGGGTGTTGTGTGATGTCCTTAGGTTAGTTAGGTTTAAATAGTTCTAAGTTCTAGGGGACTGATGACCATAGATGTTAAGTCCCATAGTGCTCAGAGCCATTTTGTATTTTTGTCAACATGCGGAAGGTAGATTGAAGTAACTGTCAACTATAATTGTATGAGTAGGGTACCTATTTGTGATGAGACTCAAGTTTTCCTTTCTTTGAACTGTTCAGCAAGTGTTTCATGTGAGACAGTGGGTCAGTAAAAGGAGCCAGTTATTTATTTATTCCGGTTGTCGAATATAACCTCTGCCCATACTAAGTCACAGGAACTATCTGCTTCAAAATCGATTGTGAGCTTACATTATTTTTCCTTAAGTTGTCCTTCTTGTTTCTGCTGTAGTGCAGATAATTACAATTACGGCTTTTCCCTCCAGAACCTAAGATGCTTTCTCTGTGACCCAGTGAATACCAGAGCTAAACAATGTAGAACAACAATATACGTTACAAGCGTAGCATTCTGTATTACTTCATTTCCTTATTTCTAACATTTTAAAATTGTAAGTCGACTTTAGATGACATGTCAATCATAGATGTTCTTATCTCTATTTAGTGAACGTGTTTTCAGTTACGTTTTGAACATTGTCCCGCTACACTTCATTAACTAATGTTTTTAGAGAGTAAATTAATATGGAGTACGTCGTTCTTCTTTTCAAACATTCACAAACCCATTTATTCTTTCCCTATTGTCTTTTGGGTATGCAGTTGTACTTATTAAAGTTGGCACAAATGCAGTGATCAGAAAGAAATGATTAGCGTACATTCGCATTCTCGTTTCATCGTGAAAGGAAGCTACCGTATAGACAGAGGAATCTATATTTATACTTGGCAGAACTAATTACATACTGACAATCGTCGGTATTGCTTTCGTTTCCCAAAAGTTATAAATATTTCGATTTCGGAAAAGCTCTGTATTTGGCCAAGATGTCGAAGAAGAAGGTCCCTTACGTACTGGTTGTATCGAGTAAGATGTGGAGATGGCGGTGCGGGGAAGGGCGTCCATTACCTGAGGGTACTCAAGCTACCTGTCGAAGGGGCAAGTGTGGCAAATGTCCGGCATTCCCTCGGAACAGGGTGTTCCAGAAATAGAATATACCAGCCTCTCTGTTGCTACCTGCGACGCACCATTGTGAAAGGTCACTTCCGCGCACCAGAAGGCTGCGGTGCGTGGCTTTTTCCCAGAGTTCAGTACTGCTGTCATTCTCTGGCGGTAAGTGGTATGAATGTGGAATTCACCGAGGCCTCCGAGGGAAGCCTTTATTGATATACAACGGGCATCAATACCTATAGCATTAAAGAAGATGTAACTTATTGGCGTTCTGTAAAGAATAAATGCAAACGATCCACTAATAAAGTTTTAGGCAAGGATAGCTATTTTTGTATTCCAGGTGAAGCAGCAAACTATGTGCGGGAAGGTTTGTAAGTGCAGAAAGATTCGTAAGTGCAGAAAAGCGTGAAACGCAAACACACACTACAGTTTCATCCATTTACGATGAAGGTGGGCTACGACGTAATAATATCGTTACGATCACATAGGTCTAAATGTCTCTTGCGATTTGTAAAATATTCGCTGATGAAGACAAACGAGACTGTCTCAAAGGCCCCACGTCTTCTAGGCAATCATCGTGGCATTCCCCTGATGCATCTCTATCGGTGGATACCGATCACAAAATGTTACAGCAGAAACACAGCCAAATGACATGCGACTACATCCATTCAGTCTCCCTCCGTCTGAAGACACACTCTGCTATACTGCACAACTTCTTAGTGCGCCTGTACCTGTGAAAAGCTGCTTCTCCCAGGAAGAACCCCAAGCTCCGTAGAAGTGTCACTCCTCGGAAGTGTTCCAACCTTTGCCCAGCGGCGAAAACTTCAGATGGAAGGTCCAGTGAAGGCAAAGCTGATCAGTTGGGTCCTTGTAGATCAATATGACGGTCAACACAAGTAATAGCAATTAAAAACTGCAACAGGTAAACCGTACTGAGAGATATGTAGATTACAAATGGTTCAAATGGCTCTGAGCACTATGGGACTCAACTGCTGAGGTCATTAGTCCCCTAGAACTTAGAACTAGTTAAACCTAACTAACCTAAGGACATCACACACATCCATGCCCGAGGCAGGATTCGAACCTGCGACCGTAGCGGTCTCGCGGTTCCAGACTGCAGCGCCAGAACCGCGCGGCCACTTCGGCCGGCTGTAGATTACAGAATGGTTAGAAAACACGAGGCACCACAAAAAGAAATAGAGCATGAAAGGAAAGAAATGAATCAGCTGAAGGGCACGAATAAAGTGAGAGCTTTTTGTCAGAAGTTAAATAAGAGCCGAAAGGAACTCCAGCCTAGGACGAATTTATGTAGAAATACTGATGGCTCAGTTTTGAGTAACGATGAAGCAGTGTGTAGAAGATGGGCTCAACACTTTGTCGAATGAGGGTATAGCTGACTGTGAAGGAATCTTACCCTGTGTAAATGCAGAGCTCTCAGGAACAGGGCAACCAGCACCAACTGCTGAGGAATTTGGTTGCAATAATTACACGTCTGTTGTTTGAAACTGATAAACAATATTTTATTCAAAATTATCTCCATTGCTATTTATACATTTATCCCACCTCTCTGACAGGCTATGAATGCCACGCCAAAAAAAGTACTTATTTTGAAGCGAACCAGTCAGCGAGCCATTTTCGTACATTTTCATACGAGCTGAAGCGTTGTTCGGCGAGAGGGTGTCCCACTGCAGACTGGGGAGTAAGCCGCATGTAGTACTATTACCAACTGAGCGCCTCCACTAAGGCAGCTATCAAGTAAGTGAACAAGAAGAAGAAGAAGAAGGCCCCAGTAATGGATCTAATACAAGAACAACTCATTACAAATGCAGGAAAGGAATTAGCGAAACATTTACACAAGCTTGTAATTAAGATTTGGAAAGCCGAAAGTATCCTTGATAACTGGAAGATAGGTATCATATGACCAGCACATGCGAAAGGAGGTTTCATGGTGTGCTGTAACTACTGCGAAATTTGGCCTTCACCGATATCCTCTTGTAATAGGCTCAAATCCTCTGTTGAAATGCGGTCGTCAAGGGACACCATGATGACGCAGTAAGAATTACATGTATAAATTTCAGTTCGTAGTGTGAATTCTTATTGTGATAGACGGTAATGTCCATCTAACGATCGTCCGTCCCCGATAGCGGTTCTGCGTTGAGTGAACACAAATTCTTAACACCTATCAATATAAATACCAGAATCCCACATATGTTAAGATGTAATAAAAAGTTTGATATTGTTTGACAGAGAAAACCTAAAAAAACTTCACGAAAACGTGTGAATGTTGAAGAATAATTTGTCTGCTGAATTCAGAACCCTAAATCCATAATTACACAGATTACGTAACTCACACTAGGAGGATTGTGTAATGACGAGGGACCGTGGAAAAAATTAAATCACGAGTTCGTTTCCGATTATTGTGGAACAAGGCACGTATTGCTTGTTGAAGTGTGTGGCAGTTTCTCGTAACGCTTCAGTCTTCAACAGTATAGGCCCCTATAATCAGGTTTTTTTTCCCCTGGTCGTGTCTTCGTTTGCACCGAGTGTACTTCATCAAGAGCAGCAGCAGCAGCTGTAATACTGTAACCAGTGCTACTTTGATATGGCAAAAATATCAGCGTAACGATTGTTCATCGCGAACATGAAAAAAACATTGTTGTGTCCTTTGATTATGTGGAAATACGTGGTTTGTTTGCCAGAACCACTGTTGCAATGTTACTGCATAAGTGAGACGAAACCTGTTTAGGTCTGGATGACTGCTGAAATGGTAAAAGTAGTTCGCTTGAAAGACAGGCGGCTTGCGGGGTCAGTTCTTCAGCGATCCGACGGCATCTTTATAGAGAAGCGAGCTGCCGCCTCGCCTCTATTATCCCCCCTGTCTGCGCAATTTGACTCACTAGCAAACAAACGAAAAACCGGAGCGGTATTTGTGTAAGAGAAGCGGGCGGGAATAAGTGGGGCCGTGTTGTGGCAGGAGGCGGCGCCGCGCGCTGTCAGTAATGGGATTTGTTGACACGGCAGCCGGTAGCCGGCAGTTTGTGTTTCCTGGCGCCTTGTTTACCGCCGGCGACGGCGACGGCTGCGGCTCGTCACGCCGTCTCACTTCGTTACTCCCACCCCCACCCCCACGCCCTGGTCCTGGCCCTGCCCCGCGGCTGCGTATCGAGGAGGCAAACTCCGCCTTCCAAAGCTGCCAAGCTCTGGCTGTTCTAGGTCTGACCCGTGGTAGAGTAACATGCAGCCTCTTCAAAGTGCCAGGTGTAGAAGTGCGAATCCGGAATTTCCCTGTAGATGCTGGTAGCCGTCAGTGAGTGTAGGGCACGTAAGGCCGCGGCGTCTGCAGCGCCATCTGCTTGCTGTAACGGCCGACGACGAATGTCAACACACAGTAACACATCGGTATCTGTTTCAAACCTGTAAACACGTCCAGTTTTGCGGACAGCATTGGTTTCCTGTTATCATTTGAAGAAAACTGCTGCAGAATCCCATCGAATGCTCGTCGAAGCTTTCGGCGAACATTCTCTTGGGAAACCAGTGTTTTGAGTGGTTCAAAAAATTCAAAAGTGGTGATTTTGACGAGAGGAAGGACGAGCGCGGGAAACCACCGGAAAAGTTCGAAGACAACGAATTGCAGGTCTTGTTGCGTGAAGATGATACTCAAACTCGACAAGAACTCGCGGAACAATTGAATATGACGCAGAAAGCTAGTTCCCTTCGGTTGGAAAGCTATGGGAAGGGTGCAGAAAGCGGGGAAATGGGTTTCGCATGAACTGAATGAAAGACAGCAAGCAAATCGAGAGGAGACTTGGGAAATGCTTTTCGCCAGTCGTATCTCCATCGACTAGTGACAGGGGATGAGGATACATCTTGAGGATCCTAAGCGTCGTTAATCGTGGTGGGTGAATCCACTGCAAGACCAAATCGCTTTAGAAAGAAAACAGTACACTCTGGTGGGATCAGAAGGGAAGCTGCCGAAACCTGGTGAAACCGTTAACACTGATCGCTACCAACAGCAAATGATTCATTTAAATCGAGCATTACGTGAAAATCGACCGGAATATAGAGAAAGGCAACACAATGTCAACTGCTCCGTGATAACGCCCCATAACGCACAGCAAAACGGGTGAGGGAAACGAACGAGGCGTTCAGTTAGGTAATACTAGAACATGCGGCTTATTCTCCACACTTGGCTCCGTCCGATTATCATTTGTTCGCATCACTGGAACACGCTGTCGCTGAACAACGCTTCAATTCTTATGAAAATGTACGAAAATGGCTCGCTGAATGGTTCGCTTCAAAAGAAGAACTGTTTCTTTTGGCGTGGCATTCATATTCTGCCGGAGAGGTGGGACAAATGTATAATTAGCAGTGGAGATTATTTTGAATAAAATATTGTTTATCAGTTTCAAACAACAGACGTGTAATTATTGCAACCAAATTCCGGTTTCATACTTCTACACCTTGTACAAAGCGAGCTAGCAGTAGAACGGGGGGAATCCCAATTGGGAACATTTTGGAAGAGACTTCCAGTTCCGGCATTTGCTTCACGGTCAGGAAGAGCCCCCCAAAAACCTTGTTGCGAACTGGGCAAGGTGAATATTTATAATTTTTGGTACGATATGTCCGGAAACTTTGCATGCCCACTATATCAATATTGTACTCCTGCGTAGCACGCGATGCAAGTTAGATTTTTTGCTCCCGGCGTACATAGCTTCATATTGTCTTAGTGATCTCGATAATGTTATATTGTCATCGTGGAATTTTGATGATGAAGATTTCACTCTAATTCTGTAGAAGGTGAAAAACTTTAAAGTCTAGTAGATGTAAAGAATATTGTCTTCTTCTATAGCAGCTGAAATACTTTTACTCAGTGATGGTTCTTTCTATATCATGCTGCTACATCAGCCCACATCCTTGTAGGTGTTCTTGGCCTGTTAACAGTTTCATTTATTTCTTCGTTTTCTAGAGGATTCTCTTGGAGCTGAATTCGAAACTGCTTCGAGAATAATGTAGGGAAGAAAAGCATATTCGAATTTCGGAAAATTAGACGTCGGGTCGTGCTGCAAGGGTGATTTCGTAAGTCCATTCTTACATAGTCTGTTGACACCGAATCTGGTGATTTGTTCTTTTCTTCTGTGTAGCATGTTCTTGGTTGTGTTTCCTAAAGGCTATTTATTGGGAAGTCAATCGCAGATCTCCAGCTGTTCGAAGCATCCTCCGGGCAGCGTGTAGAATTGTTTTCATTTGGTTAGATGACCTAATCCATACTCGAGATCCGTATTCGAGAATGGATTGGACAAGTTGCCGCCTTCGCCTACGCTGGTAGCAGCTACTCGACTACAAGAACCATGTTCAGAAAATGGCTCTGAGCACTATGGGACTCAACTGCTGAGGTCATTAGTCCCCTAGAACTTAGAACTAGTTAAACCTAACTAACCTAAGGACATCACAAACATCCATGCCCGAGGCAGGATTCGAACCTGCGACCGTAGCGGTCTTGCGGTTCCAGACTGCAGCGCCTTTAACCGCACGGCCACTTCGGCCGGCCCATGTTCAGAGATGGAATTTCTTCGCCGTTCCATCGTAGAAACTATCCCTAGAGCAAGCAAGTTTTACGCATTTACGCCAGTTGAATGAGTTGCATGTCGGAACCGTGGTGACTTCGTTCTGCTTCCTCCCAAGAGAGTCAATCTTGTTTCCGGCTTGGTCCACCGGGAATCGTAAGACAGGTGTGCACGTGATTAGGCACTTGCTGATGACAATTTGATGATCGTATTTCTCATCGTTCCCCTGTACTCGCACTCCGAGAAATAATAATACGAGAAGGTATGCATAACTGTCTGTTACCGACAGAGTATTGATCGATAAACAGACATCTAAATTTCTTTATTTCATCTTAGTCTGTATGCTCGTTTTTCAGTACTAGTTGACCCAGTATTTTCCCGATTACTTCTGTATCCAGTTTGCTTAACATAGCCGCCAACATTCAGGAGTTATGCTTCTAATGCCATTTCCTTCCTGCCGCCACGTCCACCTCTTGGCTTAAGTGCGATCAGTATTGCTAGGAATCATGCTATTGACTCCGAAAATCGTGGATTCCCGGCTGATGAACTTGGTTTTCGATTATTTCCCTGAGGCGTCTTATCCATAACGGTTGCAGCGGTGTCTTACTCCCATGTTACATTTTCACAGACAGAGTGTAATACATGTACCAAGTGGACTGAAATTGATCCAGGCGCCCCATATTGATGTAATTTTTCCAGCCCACCCTTGTACAAAAGTGTCTACAAAGGAGTTCTTACCTAACCGATCGGTTTATTGGGGGTGTGCTGGGAAAACACAGCTTATCTTGTAATGGAGACCACATATAGAACACGAGTGCGACCCATTCTTGAGTACTGCTGGAGTGTTTGGGATCCCCACCAGGTCGGATTAAAGGAAGTCATCGAAGCAATTCAGAGGTGGGATGCTAGATTCGTTACCAGTGTTACAGAGATGCTTCGGGAAGTCAGATGGGAATCGGTGAAGGGAAGGCGACCGAGAAACACTTGAGAAAGTTCAGAGAACTGGCATTTGAAGCTGACTGCAGATGATCGTACTGCTGCCAATATTCATTTCGCGTAAAGACCACGAACGTAAGAGACGTCAAGGATTGCACGGAGGCATACAGACAGTCGGTTTTCCGTCGCTCTATTTGCTAGTGGAACTGAATGGGAAATGGCTAGTACTGGACAGAATACCTTTCGCCAAACACAGTACCGTGGCTTGCAGAGTATGTCTGCAGACGTAAACATTAATCGTCTCTTATTAGTATCCTTGAGTGCGCCAAGTTTTGGGTTAAATTGCTTCGGTCGTTGAAGATATGCAAGAACTCTCTCTCTCTCTCTCTCTCTCTCTCTCTCTCTCTCTCTCTCTCTCTCTCTGTGTGTGTGTGTGTGTGTGTGTGTGTGTGTGTGTGTGTGTGTGTAAAAATAGTATTCAAAGAGAAGAGTACTAAATGGTGCGTTGTCTACATACAAAACTGAGTGAAGGTCGAGACAGAGAGAAATGAATGGACTTTGACAATGTAATGTGACGAAATGTGATATGAAATACTCCACACATTTGAAAAATTTGCCTTTCCGTGTATAGCCAATCGTACTTCCTCGCTCTCTCTTCGGGCCGGGAGACAGACGGAATTGTGTATGCCGACAGCGGTGTACCGCTACAATTTCTAACGAGGTGCAGCCCTTTCGCGAGAAGTTTCCGTGAGGTTGCCAAAGCAACGCGCCAGCTACCCGGAAGCCGTCAGCGGAATCGCCGCCTCCTGTTTCTCCTTTCGTTGGCAGCGCCGGGAAATCCCCCCGCAGGGAGGTTTTGTTATCGGCGGACCGGAATGAAGTCGGAGCCGGTTGCGAGCCGAGCTCTCTTCACTAATGGAACGCGATCCCTCCCACACCTCCCACCCTCCCGCGCCGGCTAGGGCGTGGGCGCCACCCCTCTTTTCTGCCCGCATCTGCGAATTTTCATATTTTATGTTAAAATCCTGCGGAGCGGGAGTCGCGTTGCGCCGCCCGCCGCTCTCTGCTCGGCAGGCGAGCGCCCGTATCTCCGCGGCGAGGCAAATGCTCGCTCAAATATTAATATGGGAGGAGGAGGAGGAGGAGGAGGAGGAGGGATTAGGGCAGGGGATTCTCGCGGGCCGCGTCCCCGAGGGCGCAGACTTTTCTTCCCTCGCGCCTTCTCCCTCCCTTCCTCCAACCATCTCTCCCTCCCTTCGCCCACTGGCTCTCCGACAAAACTGCTTTGTGATGCATTCGTTCGCGGGGCGCTCGGGGGAGATCACATGCTGTCAGGGCAGCCGCGAAGACTTCCTTCTCCTTCTCAGAGTATCGCTGCGATTCGAAACTGCGACCTCGAGGAAAAGACGTCTCATTATCCGTGAGCCGCCTCGTCACCAATTTCATTACGTCTCTCTCCTCTCTGCGGTTTGGTCGCTTGTAGGTGAATTACAGGTTACCGAGACGGCACACAATACCCAGGGTAAACGTGTAGCTTAGAAAAGTAGCTGTACGTCTAAGGAACGAGAGATAGCTTCCCCTCTGTCTCTAGATCTCAGAGTTAAGATGAGAAGTAATTAATCAAATTATTAATACCGCCGTAGTATTAATTTGGCGAACAAACACAGGAAGGCAAAACATTTCTCTCCATCCTATGACGATAACATAATGACTGAAACTTACTGGCAGATGAAAACTGTCCGCAGGCTGGGACTCGAACCCAGTACGTTTTCTTTCGCGGTCATCACCGACTGATCTATACCAGCGCAACTGACAATCACTCCCAAACCCGTATTTCCGTCACCATTTTCCAAAATGAATCTGCAGCATCTGGTTCACCGGTTGTATAGTGCCATCTCACATAAAAAAGATCCTACACTTACATCCATGTACAAGGCTTGCAATGACGTTGGTGCCGCAGAAGACGTTTACCGTTTAGTAGTGATGGTACAGGCAACACGACCTGCAGGACCCAACTCCTTGAAAAGAAATATATGGCCCTACGATGAACGGTGCTGTCAACTCGCGCCATAGCTTTACCTCTGCAGAATGAGACTACCGGTTGATGTGCGAGTGGATCCCCACTCCCCGGTGTCCCTCAAGGTCCGTGGCTGGGTGGCCCAGCCTGATCCTGGCCTCTGCGCTTTATTCTTTTTCATTTCTACGTTTTAATGCCTTGTCTTGACATCTTTTAACGACTTACCGGTGCTGTCTTTTTTCTGGGCTTTATCTCTTTTTAATTGTGTTAGTTGCGCTTAACGCTTTCCAGGATTCGCCTATTGCCTCCTTCCTTTGACGACGACGACTACTGGTTTGCCACTTAACTGACGACCCTGCAGTTTGGTCCCTTTCACTCTAAACAAACAAACAAACAAACCAAGCAAGCAAGCAACCAACCAACCAACCAACCAACCGGATTTTCCGTTGCTATACTCTACAATTCTGTTTAGATGGAAACGCGCTTCGTCTGTACACAGAATGTTCTGTGGACATTCATTGTCCGTTTCCACGCGAGCAATAAATTGGGTAGCAATGCATGATGCTCCGTAGAATTTAATGCACCTTGCTCACAGGCACGTCCAAAGTTCGGCCAATTCCCCGTGCACTGCATCTTTGCGCTCCTGCAATGCCGCAGCCACATATTCGGACGTAGCATCAATGCAATCGCTCTGCCAGATTGCACTTCAAAAGAACCTCTTTTTTCGGATTTTGCCCTCACTTGGCCAGACATCGGACCAATCCGGAACTTCTGCAGAGATACTGTTGCACAGACGCCGTTATTGTATAACAGCTTTACCAGCAGCGCCAGTATTACTGGTGCGCTGCTTGACATAGCAAGTCTACGCGTTAGTTTGCTAAGTGACGTGAAATGGAATAAGCACGCAAGGCCAGTTATAAGGAAGACGAATGGACGACTTGAGTTTTTTGAGAGAATTCTAAAACTGTGTAGTGCACGTACAAAGAAGACCACATACGGGACAGTAGTTGAGTGTTTGGGATCCCGACAGGTCGGATTAAACGAAGACATCGAAGCAGTTCTGAGATTTGCTGCCAGTAGCGACTGTTGTGGAGATGAGCTCCGACTTGGGTTGGAATCTGTGGACGGAAGGTAACGTTACTTAGGCGAAACGCTTCTGAAATAGTTGTGAGAGCCGGCATTTGTGACAGGACCGCAGAACAATCCTACTGCCATCATTTCGTATAAGGACTGTGAAGAGAGGCGGCCGCTGTGGCGGAGCGGTTCTAGGCGCTTCAGTCTGGAACCGCGCGACCGCTACGGTCTCAGGTTCGAATCCTGCCTCGGGCACGGATGTGTGTGATGTCATTAGGTTAGTTAGGTTTAAGTAGTTCTAAGTTCTAGGGGACTGATGACCTCAGATGTTAAATCCCATAGTGCTCAGAGCCATTTGAGCCACTGTGAAGAGAAGAAAAAGGAGCCTCGGACGGAATTGCACAGACTTGTTTCACTCGATGCCCATGCGAGTGGAACAGGGGAGGGAATGACTAACAAGGTACCCTCCGCCGTGCACCGTTATACTGCTCATCACGAGCAGCCAGGCACCATATCAGTAGACATTAATACAGGCTTAGTCCATCCTTCGCCATTAGGACGACTTGAATTCTGTTGCAAATATTTCAGTGAGGTATGTGATTCTGGAGGAATGGCAGCCGAAAGCAGACAAGATAGTGACGATGTACGGTGGGGTCTGGAGATCACTCCCCAATCGCAGAAATCACCCCCATACCCCACCTGACTGTTGGCACTACGCAGATCGTAGGTAACGTTCCTTAGCATTCGCCATATCCAAAGCTTCGTTTCCTGGCATGCACTGTCTTTACACCACCTCAACCGTCGCTTAGCGTTCTGTAGAGAGAAGTGTGGCTTCTTAGGAGCTGCTCAACCGTGTTCCCCCTCCCTACATACAGTTACTCTGCCGGCAGCGCTTCGGATTCCTTCCGCCGATTTCGTGTGACCTCGTATAACCACCCTGGGCAAAGCTCTACGATCCCTGTCGGTCAGCATACGAGGTGACGCGTACCTGGCCTCGGTTTAGCTATAGTTGTTCGTTCGCGTTTCGAATTCACAGTCACGTCAACAGCTGTCGACGTGGCAAACTTTGGAAAGGTTAAATGTGTCTGTCGGATTTGTTACTTAGGTGACATCCAGTGTTGGACACGACTGAGCTGTCCCGAATGATCCACTGCGTTATTACAGCTTCTCTTCTGACAACACAGCACTTGTCGTTCCGTACCGGCTGCCACTGCCCTGCCAGTGTGTGGCTACGTGTCGGCCCCAGAGCGCCCCCCTAGGCGGGGCCCTGCCGTGCTCGAGGCCGCGGCCGCTCCTCGGCGGCTGAGAAGACATCGGCGGTAATTGTCAGCCGGCCTCGAGGGCGCGCTCCAAATGGAAGGGCCGTGTCGCGCATAATACCGGCCGCCCTGTCCCCGCTGCCCTCCCTGCGGCCGGCCCTGAAGACTTGCCGGCGCGTGCAGCTCACTGCAATACCCAAAGTACGCGAGTTCCTCCCAAAAGCCGGCCTGTTGCTTTCTTAATAGGACTCAGCTGGCTGTTTTTCCCGCACAATCCACCACCGATCTCTACTTTGCCAGTTGGCCTTTAACGAGCGACGCTTAAGAGTGCAGTACCCTTTATTTATCCACATCTACAGGGACTTTTAACAGTTTGGTCCACTTCTGAAGCGTCGGGCTGTGACACGGATGACCACAGTTCGATTCCATTTACCGCCGAAGATGACTCGAGCTCGCGAAGACAATAGGGGGAATTACGTAGACGGTAAGTAGCGGCTCCTGTTCGGAATGCCGCCATTAACAACTCGGAGTATGGCAACCGCTTCTTCCTCCAGTACTAACCTCCAAATGACACCAGTTTGGACTCAGCTACTCACACCAACTGCCATCTAGTGGCAGCTTCAAACTAGGCAGGTCAGACTGTCTAGTATAGTCTCTGGTCCCTGTCGGAAGAATTAGCAACCTACGTCCAGAAGTGGATCTCCCAGGTCCTTTGTGCGCGCAGGTAAGATAAGCAGAGGTAGCTGCGAGACCCCGTAGCGGACGGGCGCGGATGTCTTCCAGGAGCCGCAGTTGGCGCGCAGCTGTGCAAGTTGTAAAGTTTAATGTAATAAACACTTACACCAGACAGCTTGTCCCGTCCAGCTATTGTGAGTGGAAACAAGGGGAGGACAGTGAGTCCTCCCGCACTGTACATTCACAATCCGATGTGCCACCACGGGAGGAAAACACCTGAGGCAGACGGACGACACATCCACCGGTCGGTATTGTGTGGCTTCGAGCCCCTCACTCAGTTTAGTTTATGAAGACGAAATCCGACTGAATCTCTCTTATTCGAATAATGTTTTCTTACTAGCCATTATTGTCCAACTAGAACCAAATGGACGTTATCGACCCAGTAAACGTTATACGATCACACGTGCATGTAAGCGGTAGGTTTTAATCACTATAAGGGCTCAGTCATATGAAAATGAGACAGCTATAAAATGTAAGTAAACTGTTTGCAAAAATAATCGCCTTGTTTCTACATTTATCGCACGGAGAAGCAAGACCGTCAGTGCCTTCGTGGAAAAATGTTTGCGCTTGCCTACGGAATCGTGACTGGAACGAGGCGAACATATTTTCGTGCGAAGCAAATCGACGAACACGGACGTCTTTCTTCAGGGCTCCAAAAATATGGAAATCGCATTCGGGAGATGGAGACTGTATGGCAGATGGGTAAGGAGGGCCCAACGTACCCACGGACGTTCCCACTACGCAGCCCAAGTTTCGCTGGGAAGCCCTTACACATCCTCTCCCCATGCGACTTGCATATTGTAGGAGCCCCGAATAAGGACATTCGTGGCTGTCGATTTACTTCCGATGAAAAGGTGCACGCCTGGGTTCCGTAGTCCGTAGTTAGCATTTTTCCGTGCAAGGCATTGACCACCTTGGCAGACAGTGGGATAAATGTTTTAAGTTACGGCGATTACTTTTGAAATAATAAACAGTTCACTTATTATTTCCCCATCTGTCTTGTTTCCGTTAGGCTGTCTCTTATACGGTCTCACAGTTAGTATAAAGCTTAGCGCGTAATCATGTTGCTTATCAATTTGCATTCATAGATATCAGCGGGATCATTTTGTTGCGTGTAATGCAATATATGATGTGCCTAAAATTTCAGTTGCCTTGCTTCTTTCCAGAACATTTCATGAAATGACTTTATACGGAAATCTCGAATTTCTCCGAATATTTCTTCCAGTCAGGAGACGTAGTAAAATGTTTACCGTACGCACAGATACTTGGTCGGAAATGCTTTGAGCTA
This sequence comes from Schistocerca nitens, assembly GCF_023898315.1. NCBI lineage: Eukaryota > Metazoa > Arthropoda > Insecta > Orthoptera > Acrididae > Schistocerca > Schistocerca nitens. The sequence continues at coordinate 638,691,651 of NC_064621.1, forward strand.
AGCACTCCGTCTTCAGGCCACGAGTGGCCTACCGGGACCATTCGACCGGCGTGTCATCCTCTGTGGAGGATGCGCATAGGAGGGTCACCACACCGCTCTCCCGGTATTCTAATAGTCTTGAGCGAAGCCGCTACTATTCGGTCGAGTAGCTCCTCAGTTGTCATCACGAGGCTGAGTGCACCCCGAAAAATGGCAACAGCGCATAGCGGCCTGGATGGTCACCCATGCGAGTGCCGACCACGCCCGACAGCGCTTAACTTCGGTGACCTCACGGGAACCGGTGTAGCCACTGCGGGAAGGCCGTTGCCCTTTGAGTTAAGGCCGACTACAATAACGTTCATTCTGCTGCGCCAGTCGTCAATTTCCACTGCTGAAATGAGAGATAGTGACTAGTAACGGAACAGGGTATCTATCCTCCGCCATGCACCATACAGTGGTCTGCGGAGTGTGTATGTAGTTGTAAAAGAGGTGACTCCTGCATGTGACTCTGTGCCACCCTGTCGGCGGACCAGAATCAGTGAAACGAAATACCACTTTGACCAGAGTAGCGCGTCATCGAAGAAAACCCGACTCCCGCCCACGCCTTCCGTAGTTCGCGCCCGCCGGCCCGCGTCTACAGTACGGGCCTCTTTCGCTGGCGCCCTGGTTTTGTTCCAGCGCGTCGCCTCTCCTCCCCAAACCTCCGCTCTTTTTTTCTCTTTTTTTTGTTACACCGGCGCTGCTGGCGACGGAAGCGCGATTTTAGCGATGCGTAAAAAATTCTCTTTTAAAATAATGCTCGCTGCCTCTAAAAGCTCCGGAAATCGAGTTGCAGTGTCCAGCGCTGTGTTCGTTATTTCTGGTTCAGTAAAACTCTCAGCTGCAAATTGGCAGGGCGTCTCTTTTCCATTTTTCCCCCCGTGTGCCGGGCCCAGTGTGTGTGTGTGTGTGTGTGTGTGTGTGTGTGTGTGTGTGTGTGTGTGTGTGCGTGTACGTGTGCGTGCTCACGGGCGCCGTGAATGCGTGCGGACGTGCGTGCGCCGGCAGCAGCGGCGCGCTGGACCGGTCCTTACATATCTGCCCGCCATCTGATGGCCGCGCAGCAGACGCACAATACGTTGCCGCTCCGGGGAACCCCCCCCCCACCCTCCGCAGCGGGGAATCACCGCCCCCTCCGCTCTGCTGCCACTGCCGCAGCCTTTTGTTGCTCCGAACAGCCCGGCAGAACTCAGTGGCGCGAAATGCGCAGCCGCTACATTCGCTCTGGCGGTAATAGCGTGGCGTGCCTTCCAGCCGCAGCATGCTTTCTGGTGGCACAGATGATACTTTCTTTGTGGGGGAAAAATATATGAAAAGGCCGGTACGAGGTGGTGCTGTGACTTTAATACCGTGCTGCGCCAATGTTTCCCTGATCGGCTACACGTAGCTGCATTATCGTCCTCGTAATGGTTCCAAAACACTGAGATAGCCCTACTCCCTGGTGTATTCTGCTAAACTGAACGATAACGGCGAATTTTTCCGGAACTGACAACGGCCGGTTAGCTGTGTGTTGGCACCACACCGCTCCGTACTGCATCCGGATGACGCGGCGGTCTGTCGGTATCAAAGCCGGTACGCGGAACAGGCGGACGTCCGATTGTGTGGGCCTATTATTCGGTTGCTCTCATTAGTTTTGTAGTAACTGAGCAGTAGTTAAACGTGAACTGGTTAACAAGAAGTTGGCTAGAAATTCGCCGTAGTCGTGGTGCGATGCCCCCGCAGTGAGCTTCTCTTACGGCCCACAGCATCTCGTGTTGTGTGGACGAAGCTCGTATTTTGTTTGTATCCAGACTAGTTCGCTTAGACTGTGCGGTCTGCACAGATTGTTTTTGTTTTTCTTAAATCGAAGTTTTATGTTCTTCGTAAACTGCAACACCGTTGCAGTTTGTGAATGTCGTAGAAGCACGGTCTTCTCCGAATGTACTTCCGACCAAGAGGCGATTCTGGTACCCGGTGTCCAAGGTATTTGTTAATCATGCTTTTTCTGTTCTTGTGGTGATACTAGCAAATAGTTCTTTGTATTAACCGAGAAGTGAAATACCAATAGATTTAGCTTCAATTCTTTTAAATATAACAAGATATTTCCCTGAAAATGTTCATCTCGTACTTAACCCCTTGGGGACGGAATTTGAAAACAATCGCTTCCTAAACGTCACCTATGGTAATAGATAAACACCCTCTTCAAATTTCGTGTTTCTGTTCTTATCGGGGTGGGTTAGGCGGAGATGAGTCAGTCACGGAGGACATGGCTTTTCATACAGACGGTCACTTACTCTCTCGCCTACGTTGCTCAGCTCATAGGTCTATCTGCCACTCGCGTTGTGGGCTTATAACTGACACGGTTAATGAGGCCAAGCAAGGCACAGTGGCTGGTCGTTCAGAACAAAGTGAAAATGCCTTTAAAAAAATCACTGTTCACTCCCAAGTGTGTTAGCTCCATTGCAACGAGCAGTCAACTTGGTATAATTGCCTCGAAGAGACAGTAACAGACTGTTCGCTTTCTTCCTTGGCATGCCTCGATATACACAGCCAGTCGGCAGCGTAATCACGAAGTCTGCACAGCAATCTTGCGCTGTTGCCACTCACGACCGCTACAGCCATAAACACAGTTGCACGTAACGTATATGACCGTAAAAGCTACAATAATTCCTACTGTGTGTTGCGCAATATGGTGTCACCCAGCATCGCAACAACTTCTCTACAGCCGACAGTCGCACGTATTGTGTAGAGTGGAAAAAATAGGGGAGAACTTGTTCGGTGGCGGAAATTATAGCTAGGCAGCTGCCTTGCGCAAACCTCTGGTCCGTACCTACATTTATGAGATAGCTGCACGTTAGAAACGTTACGCCTTGTGGTGCAAACGTGGCAGTGGAAGTTACGTTAGTTGATATCTACGGATGCAGCACAGAAGGGCCTCTGGCATGTGGAAAATAAGAATGTACGTTTTACATAAGTACAGTTCTATAAAATAACGAAGCGTCGTAAAATATTATTCCATAACACTGGTATTATTTATTAAGAGTTTCAATGAAGGTATTGTTGAATGGAGTAAAGCAGCAGCCCAACAGAACTCTCATTTTAATCCTCAAATTACCTGTAAGAAATGTTATATGCTCCGGCAGATAGTTGAAAACATGTATTTACCCTTGTATGCGATTCGGTTCTCTACTAAAAATCTAATTATTTCCACTACTTGACGAAGGACAAAAATGAATGTATGTACTTACAAGGGAACCTCCCCATCGCACCCCCCTCAGATTTAGTTATAAACTGGCACAGTGGATAGGCCTTGAAAAACTGAACACAGATCAATCGAGAAAACAGGAAGAAGTCGTGTGGAACTATGAAAAAAATTAGTAAAACATACAAACTGAGTAGTACATGCGCAAGATATGCGACAACAAGGACACCATGAACTCAGGAGCGCCGTGGTCCCGTGGTTAGCGTGAGTAACTGCGGAACGAGAGGTCCTGGGTTCAAGTCTTCCCTCGACCGAAAATTTACTTTCTTCATTTTCGCAAAGTTATGATCTGTCCGTTCGTTCATTGACGTCTCTGTTCACTGTAATAAGTTTAGTGTCTGTGTTTTGCGACCGCACCGCAAAACCGTGCGATTAGAAGACGAAAGGACGTGCCTCTCCAATGGGAACCGAAAACATTTGGTCGCAGGGTCATAGGTCAACCTATTCCTCCACAGGAAAACACGTCTGATATATTCTATACGACACTGGTGACGGCATGTGCGGCATGACAGGAATATGTTGTCGACCCACCTAACTTGTACACTTGGCGAATGGGTAAAAAGATTCTTCTACCTTGCCCGATTTAGGTTTTCTTGTGGATGTGATAATCACTCCCAAAAAAGTAATGAAAACATAAGAGTTTGTCACATAAATTGAAAATAAAAAATTAAACTTTTCACTCGAGGGAATACTTGAACCCAGGACCTCTCGTTCCGTAGCTACTCTCGCTAACCACGGGACCACGGCGCTCCTTGACTCCCATTGACCTTGATGTTGCCTATCTTCGCATGTACTACTCAGTTTGTATATTTTACTAATTTTTTTCATAGTTCCACACAACTTCTTCCTGTTTTCTCGATTGATCTGTGTTCAGTTTTTCAAGGCCTATCCACTGTGCCAACTTATAACTAAATCTGAGGGGGGTGCGATGGGGAGGTTCCCTTGTTAGAAGCAGTCGTCAGAACGCAAATTTAACCGAAAAGGCCTCTGCAGAATATTCTAGATGTAGCAGCAGGTACAGTTGTTGCAACACGGTTCCATATTCTGAAAATAATCTAGTTCACTTTCCTCCATAAAGTATGATGGAACTCATTACTGAACGGAAATGTGCAGAACAAGCAAATATTCTCATGTTTAATCTCTATAGGAGTAATCACGTCTGTTGAAATCAGGCGCTTCGTTCATTCTAGGCTGCAGCTTCTCGAATTAAGGTTGCGATAGATTTGTACTTCAAAAGGTTCTATGATCAGTACTGAATCGTATGAACTGAGTCTTGTTAAAATTAGGTAAAACGCCATTCGCTTTGAAACTATTGGATGTCTTCAAATATTTCGTCAGCACCCTTGTGCGTGTGGCGATTGGTCGTGCTATTTATCCCTATAGTTGCACCCAGTTTTATTCAATGTGTACAATGAGCAAGCAGTAAAGGAATCCAAAGGGAATTTTAGAAAGGCAATTAGAGCTCAGTGAGAACAAATAATAATTTGAGGTCACATGTGACACAGTAATTCTGTCAGGTGCTAAAGGACTTGGATCACTTTTTTTTTTATTTGGGCAGCAAGCTAACCAACCACGGCTGAAGTGGAAAATCCGTAGATGACGTCATTGCGAAGTGGAAACGCCAAGGAGCAGCAGCAGCTACACCAAGACCAGCAGACATGATACACTGACGGACAGGGACCGTCGAGCACTGCGGAGGATGGCTGTAAAAAATCACATGAAATCAGCGGAGCGAATCACTCGTCACTTCCAAAACTGCTACCAACAGGTCAGCCTGTACAGTGACTGTAGGTACACTCATGCTCATAAATTAAGGATAATGCTGATAGATGGTGGGCGGTTTGCGGGGGTATGACCATGCGGTGCATTTGACCTGGTCGTCGCATGGTGGCGCTGGCAGCAGGCCACATACGCAGAGGTGTGTTGGTGCATCTCAGAGTACGGCACAGCAAGTAATGTTACAGACGTTTTCAGAGGTGCTAATGGCTCAAATAACACATATTGATGATATGAGGGGTAGAATACTAGGAAGGCTGGAGGCTGGTCAAGCACAGCAGGTCGTAGCACGGGCCGTCCGTGTGCCATAAAGTGTGATCTCAAGATTATGGCAACGATTCCAGCAGACAAGAAAGTGTCCAGGCGCTACAGTATGGGAGGTCCACAGTGTACAACATCACAAGAAGACCGATATCTCACCATCAGTGCCCCCAGAGGCCGCGGAGTACTGTAGTTAGCCTTGCTCGGGACCTTACTGCAGCCATTGGATCAGTTGTCTCCAGACACACAGCCTACAGACGACTGAACAGACACGGTTTATTCGCCCGGAGACCTGCAAGGTGCATCCCACTGACCCCTGGTCACAGGAGAGCCCGTAAAGCCTGGTTTAAGAACACAGTAAATGGTCATTGGAACTGTGGTCTCAGGTTATGTTCACGGACGAGTCCAGGTATAGTCTGAACAGTGATTGTCACCGGGTTTTCATCTAGCGTGAACCAGGAACCAGATACCAAACCCTTAATGTCCTTGAAAGGGACCTGTACGTAGGTCGTGGTTTGATGGTGTGAGGCGGGATTAGGATTGGTGCCCGTACACCCCTGCATGTCTTTGACAGAGGAACTGTAACAGGTCAGGTGTATCGGAACGTCATTTTGCACCTCAGGAGTGCAGTGGGTCCCACCTTCTTCGTGGTGCATGATAACGCACAGCCCCACCGAGCTGCCATCGTGGAGGAGTCTCTCGAAACAGAAGATATCGGGCGAAATGAGTGGACTGCCTGTTCTCCAGACCTAAACGCCATTGAGCACGTCTGGGATGCTCTCGGTCGACGTATCGCTGGCTATACCCCCGCAGCTGCTCGACCACCTGGTCCATAGTATGCCAACCCGTTGTGCGGCCTGTGTACGTGTGCACGGTGATCATATCCCATATTGATGACAGGGTACATGCGCAAGAGACAGAAGCGTTTTGTAGCACATGTGTTTCGTGACGGTTTTCTCAACTTATCACCAATACTGTGGACTTGCAGATCTGTGTCGTGCGTGTTCCCTATGTGCCTATGCTATTAGCGCCAGTTTTGTGTAGTGCCACGTTGTGTGGCACCACATTCTGCAGTTATCCTTAATTTATGAGCTTGGTGTAGAATGGGTTAGATTGGTCGAGCAGCGCCTTGTAAGCCATACTTTGCTGCAATCGCTGCTAAGCGAGTGACATTCGAGGTAATGTAAAGAGCGACGACGCTGGTCAGTGGACGTCGGGAAACGAGTGATCTGGAGTGATGATTCACGCTGCACCCTGTGGGAACACGACGGAATTGGTTGGATTTGGCGAATACCTGAAGAACGTTACTTGTGGTACTGTGCAGTGCTGGCAGTGAAGTTTGGAGAAGGCGATCTTACTATGTGGAGGCGTTTTTCGGTTGCGGTGTGGTTTCCTTATTACTCTCAAGGAAATTCCGAATTCGGAAATCCACATCTCACTGCATTGTGTACTGTGTACAACAGAGGAACAGTTCGGAGACGATTGCTGTATCGTCGTTAGAATGCCTTCTGCCATAAATCGGCATGCGTGAGGCAACGGTTTGGGGACATCAACATTCCTGAAATGTACTGAACTCTCCTGCCTAGAGTCCCGACGTGAACCCTACGGAACGCTTTCATGACGCGTTAGAGTGTCGAGTTCGCTCCAGATATCGAGCGTCCAACCTCACTGTCGTCACTAGTTTCGGGTCTCGGGGAAGGATGGGCTGCCATTCCTCCACCGACAATCAGAAGGGTGGACAGACGCCACATTTAATGTTCGCAAATAGGTGTTGAGAGACTTGTGCTCAGACAGTGTGTGTGCACATCAGGGAAAGAGGACAGAAAATAAAACTCTGCGGTACATAGTGTCTGCTTTATTCAAATTCCGAGTTCATTTTGCTATCGATGGTGATGAAGAGTATTGAAATCTCGGCGCTTGTTCCAATTGACGGTTAAAAACTCTGTTTTTGGCGGAGTCTCGAATCAGTACCTCTGTGCGGCAGTGTTCTTGCAACTGAACCACCTCCGCAACATCTGTGAGTTACGGTCGATTGTATTTCTTGCCCCCTGTGCAGCCAGACAGATACGGGACACGGCGGCGGTGTCACGGAAGACAGGAGGCGCGTGTTGTACCTGTGGCGCGGCAGCCCCCAGGCGGCGGGCCCGCATGTCGCCTGTATGCGCTTCCCGTGTCCGCCGTAACGCATGGAAATTTATTGGTCTCAGGAGCGACGGCTGGACCGGGCCCGGCGAGCTGCGCGCCTGCCAAATGATTTGTAATGACGACGTTTCTAACTGGCGGCGACGGCGCTGTTTTGGCCGGCCGCGGGCAGCGATAAATTACAGTAATTGCCCGGTCAGCCTGCGGACGTCGGACGCGCATCGCCGACCGCGCTCTCTCTCTCTATCCCCCTCTCCCTCTCTCCCCTACTCTCATCCCTCTGCCTACTTAATTCGCACTCGCCCTCACACCGTGGCTTTAAATACACTGCGATACGTGACAATCCAGAGGCAAACCTGTTACTTATGTGGCTGGTTAACGCAATGTTCGTAACAAACTCGCGATCGGCTGGGACGTAGTTCAAACTGCTGTCTAAAAGCTAATTCACATTTGCCTTCAGTTCCTCAGTCAGTACTACATTTCGGACAATTTACGTCGTAACATAAAAAAAAAGAACGCAGTGATCCAAGAGTGCATCTTACTCGGACGTGTTACTCAGTCTCTACGTTGATCAAGCGATAAAGCAAAGGAGAAATTTGAAACGAGTTCAGGGAAAAAATAGGAGAGCGCGCTGAAAAGTAATGCCTCCGAATCTTTTGTGTGTAAACTCTTAAACCTTTTTAAATAAAACAAACATTATTAAAATTCTACATCTTCATTCTCCGTGTCTACGTACTTATTTCTCAACATAGGCACCCTGGCGACGAACACATTTCTTCCGACGAGAGACTAGTTTGTCGCTACCGCCGCTGTAAACTGCTATATTCAATGAGCCGCAACGTTACCTCTGGTTGCGCCGCTTCGTCACTATCAAAGCGAAGTCATCGAAGGTGTTCTTTTAAGTTTCGGAGAGAGGCGGAAATCGGATGGAGCCAAATTGGGACAGTACAGAAGATTATTGCAAATTTCGCAGCGCTCGGTGTGGTCTGGAGTGGTCACGCTGAAGGAGAGGGCGCTCCATTTGTGGACCAACTCGTCGTATTCAAAACTAGACTACAGCGTACTGTTCGTCTCGCACTGGCACAGTTACGTTACACACAGTCGTGAAGCACCCTGCAGTTCGGAGCCCTCTAGCGACAGACGGCTGCAAATACATATAAATGAACTATAAACATGTAAAATGTTAAAACGTTTGTTTTATTTAAAAATCTTGGAGTTTTCACATAAAAAAAGCGGCCTTACTTTTCAACGCGCCCTCGTAAATAGGCAGCAACGGAATTTTGGGAAAGATACTATAATGTCAACATCAACTAAAGTACATGTACTCGACTATCGTGCGATCCGCGAGTGAAACAGGGGGGGGGGGGGGGGGGGGCAGAATATGACTTTGGCGCGAACTGTGCCCTCCGCTTGGTGGCTAGCGGAGAGTATATATGTAGAAGTAGACTGTTCTGCAATTCAGACCTGTGTGTTTGACAGAAGGTTCGTGGGACCGCTTTCAGACTACTTCTCTGGCTTTATGGGCGCTCAACGGCGAGGCTGTCAGCGAGGGACTCTTTCTGTACCGTTGCATTCCTGAATAACACGTGCGGAAAAACGACCACCTAAATCCTTCCGCGCGGACTCTTTATTTCCCGTGTTTTATTAAGATGGACACTTCTCGCTGTGTACGTGGGTGTCAACAAGATATTTTAGCATTCTGAGGAGAAAGTTGGCGAGTGAGATTTCTTGAAAAGGTCCCTTCGCAACGTAAACTGCCTTTGCGTGGTGGAATTAATCAGGCGATGAAATCAGGAAATGATAGGAGGGCAGAATGTAAGATTTTCTCCTTGGGTAGCAAATTAAATTATGTCAGAAGTAAATATTATGTAAACATGAAAAGATCTCTACTGAAATATAGAAACTTGCTAATGTCGAAGTAAAAGATGGACGATAAATAGCGCAGACGAGAGGAGAGAGTACAGTATTTCGGAATGGAGGAGGACATAAAAATGCTGAAGACTAGATGGGTAGATCAAGTAATCGTTACAGCGACGGAGGTGTTACACTAAACTGGGAGAAATGAGTTATATGTGTCAACGTAAATAAAAGAAGGGATCTGTTGACAAGACGGGGACGAACAAAGACAGACTTTATAGTTAGCAAGTGCTCTTTCAATTATGGTTGCCGTACTTACACAGAGAACGCGACAACAATGACAAGATCAAAGACAATACTTTCCTCCCGTGTTCGTTGATCATCCCGTACGCGATGATCGAATTTGGAAGTGCAGAAGTATATGGCGGATGCCGTGCTCTGTGTAATATTGGGGACGGAGCTGTGTGACGAGCGTTCATTCGCTCTCCATCCTCTGGAGTACAAAGCTGGTCAGCAGGCTTCACTGTACTTGTGAACGAACCAGAGGATAAAACAATTCGTATTTCCAGGAAATCTAAGCAGTACCCTCCAAGTGGAGAGCACTGGACTCGGGCAGTGTACCTCACATAATCAAAATGCTTTGTAACAAATGAACGAAAATTTCTTGTTCCAAACGAATATATGACGACTAGTGTACTTTTTTCCTCTAGTCATCAGTAGAAGAATGCCTGATGTGCAGTAGTTTCATAAATTTCGACAAGAGATGTAGTGCAATGGTAATTAGCGCATCTCTCTTCCATAGCCAACATGAGTTGCAGAGAGAAAATCATCAGTACTTAAGTATTGTCTAGTACCTATTCACTTAGATAGTGGCCATGTGTACTAGTTTAAGTGGCACCGTAATCTGTCGATTTCGCAGATAAAAGTGGAATAGGAGGAATTCTGAACAGTCACTCACTTGCGGCATGCCACTCACTTTCGTGATGGACCAGAAGTGTTATTCATTTATTGGGAACATCGTTTCAGCCTTCGTTCCCGGGCGACAGCCCCAGAATAAAAAAAGATAAAATAGATGTCTTCCCTCGTTCATAAAAAGTAGCCGGGAGAAAATGGCTGTTTTCCCTTTTAACTACATGAAAAATCATTCTTTCTGAATGAGTTCCAAAATAGCCTAAGTCCTTCGTAAATATAGGGTAACGTTGGTGGTAAATTATTTTCCAAGTGTTCAAAAATGGTTCAAATGACTCTGAGCACTATGGGACTTAACATCTGTGGTCATCAGTCACTTAGAACTACTTAAACCTAACTAATCTAAGGACATCACACACATCCATGCCCGAGGCAGGATTCGAACCTGCGACCGTAGCAGTCGCGCGGTTCCGGACTGAGCGTCTAGAACCGCTAGACCACCGCGGCCGGCTTCCCAGTGTTCATCCTGGTTGGAGATTCTGCACAATATTTCAGTGAACCGCCTTTCTTATTTATATGTTTGCAGTATTTGAGCACAGCATGTTGTTATCAATGGAGAGACGTCTACAGACGTTAAAGTAACCTCTGGCGTGCCACAGGGGAGTGTTATGGGACCATTGCTTTTCACAATATATATAAATGACCTAGTAGATAGTGTCGGAAGTTCCGTGCGGCTTTTCGCGGATGATGCTGTAGTATACAGAGAAGTTGCAGCGTTAGAAAATTGTAGCGAAATGCAGGAAGATATGCAGCGGATAGGCACTTGGTGCAGGGAGTGGCAACTGTCCCTTAACATAGACAAATGTATTGCGATTACACAGAAAGAAGGATCCTTTATTGTATGATTATATGATAGCGGAACAAACACTGGTAGCAGTTACTTCTGTAAAATATCTGGGAGTATGCGTGCGGAACGATTTGAAGTGGAATGATCATATAAAATTAATTGTTGGTAAGGCGGGTACCAGGTTGAGATTCATTGGGAGAGTGCTTAGAAAATGGAGTCCATCAACAAAGGAGGTGGCTTACAAAACACTCGTTCGACCTATACTTGAGTATTGCTCATCAGTGTGGGATCCGTAGCAGATCGGGTTGACGGAGGAGATAGAGAAGATCCAAAGAAGAGCGGCGCGTTTCGTCACAGGGTTATTTGGTAACCGTGATAGCGTTACGGAGATGTTTAATACACTCAAGTGGCAGACTCTGCAAGAGAGGCGCTCTGCATCGCGGTGTAGCTTGCTCGCCAGGTTTCGAGAGGGTGCGTTTCTGGATGAGGTATCGAATATATTGCTTCCCCCTACTTATACCTCCCGAGGAGATCACGAATGTAAATTTAGAGAGATTAGAGCCCGCACGGAGGCTTTCAGACAGTCGTTCTTCCCGCGAACCATACGCGACTGGAACAGGAAAGGGAGGTAATGACAGTGGCACGTAAAGTGCCCTCCGCCACACACCGTTGGGTGGCTTGCGGAGTATAAATGTAGATGTAGATGTACTTGGTTGGTGTACATGCAGTACACTTTCACACGCCTTTGAGCAGCTTAGTTGTATAGAGGGTGATCAGAAACCACTCTGGAAGCATGTAATGGTGTTGCAGAGTAGGTTGTGCTGACAGTTAAAGGTTAGGGAAAACATTTCGATACGTTACACCGTTTCCCAGTAAGTTCAAACGGCCCGGAAGATGCAGTTAGTGTCAGTTGTTTTCTAGCGTAGATGATAGCGCACGACGCTCCTCAGCCTCTGGATGGGATTCGATCGTTGCTACCGTCCCATGTCCAGTTTTTGTATCGCTCTCTCGTTCGGTTATGGGATAGCAAAAGAAGAATCCGTTTGGTGACAACGTTTCTAGCAGATCGCCAGAATTTGCACGCCCAACGACCTAATTGACTAAGATAAGTGTTGATTATATCGTAAACGGCGCAACGTATCGAATTTTTTCCCAACAATTATTTCTCAGCACAACCTAACATCAACGCTCTTACAAGCTGTGCAGACTGTTTCTGGCCACCCCACATTTTGTAGACTGTCACTACTTTGAAAACGTTAAACAGCTAATGAGTAAATGTAACAGTTGAAGAGGTGGCTTCGGTATCTTCCGGCTGACAGTGTCCTCACACTGTGTGTGTGTGTGTGTGTGTGTGTGTGTGTGTGTGTGTGTGTGTGTGTGTGTGTCAGTCACGCTGGAAAATCTTCAGAAATAACTGTTAAATCTGCCCGGCTGCTTCTTTTCTTTCCCTAGTTGTGCAGAGCGACGCGAAGTAGGGTTTTTTAACGAACTTTCAAAGTGGCGGGTGCACCGCGTCCGCAGACAACGCGAATTGCCCCGCACCGTCTTATAAGTTGGCCCGACGACGCCAGCGCGGCAGACCGAAAACGCGACTGCCGAGAGGCGCCGCGTGAACTGGGAAGCAGAGGGCGCGCGGTGGCGCCGTTTCCACTCGTAATTGCCGTCCGATTGCTGTAGCTGCCACCGCCGGGTTTATTCGGCGACTTTCGGCGCCTCTCTGCCCCTTAATCCGAGCCGCGGGGAGGAAATTCGAATCGGAAATTTGTCTGCGGCCGTAATAAAAGTTGGACGCCAACGAGTGCTGCGGCCCCGCCAGCCCTCGCCTCTGTTATTACTTGGCCCGCAGTATGACTTGCCCTCGCGTCGATGTATCGGTTCAGCTGCTTCTCTCCCAGCCGCCCCCGCCTCCCCCCTGCAGCCCTAGGGCTGCGGAACGAAACACCGACACAAATGTTTGCGGTTACCAACTTTTCTCATTTGCGAAAAACCTGATTTCTTAACAGGCGCGCGAATTGTTGTAACGCGTTTATAGGGACAACAGAAACGTACTTCTGTTTCTGTCCGTTCTCTCTCTCTCTCTCTCTCTCTCTCTCTCTCTCTCTCTCTCTCTCACACACACACACACACACACACACACACACACACACATTCCGCCGTGTTACAGCGAAGGCGACAGAGAAAACAGTAATGTGTGTGGTGCTGTATGTCCCACCACATTATCTCTCTCACTCTCGTGCGTGTGTGTGTGTGTGTTAATGAAACCAATGCGTAAATCTGTTCTCCCCAGGCATACTCGATGTCCCAAGCCCTCAGGGGTCTTCATCATTTGAAAACTGCGCTCCTTCCAGCTTCATTTTCACGTGCGGAAACAGTGCAAAGTCCCAAGGAGCAAGGTCTGTACTGTAGGGAGGGTGCTCAACAAGTTTGTCCTGTACCCCGCGCCACTTAGCTGTCTTCTGTGTCCAAAACAACTCTCCAAAATTCCTCTCCATTTGAATAAGAAAGAAAAAGGCTATCATTTTCTTCTTTACTGATGGGGATTTTCTGACAGATACGAGTGTGTCGTCATCTTCGAAGACCCAAACTTCGTACTGAGTCACAGTCGGCACGTCAGGACAGCCACGTCTTGTCACCTGTCACGATGTTTCCCTCAGAAAACTTCAACATCTCACGGCACCGAGTCATAAGTCGTGTCATCTGTAACTGACGGTCGTGGCCATCCCGTCGTCTCACCTTCTTGCAGAGTGAAATTTACTCTCTGGAATTCTCTGTACCGCCTGAATATAGGTGTACGATGTGGACACACATCATCAAGTGCAAGAGTCTTTCCTTCAAAGCACTGATCTATGTTCAAACAACGCGCGAAGCTGTACCAAAAAACTGTCCGAATCTCACTTCGTGACCGCGATGCCATAGCAAGCACTTCTCAAACTAACCCTGCTAGTGAACTACTGCGCCCACAGGCTTGGCACAGCGGCTACAATTCATGTATGAAGTATTCTCAGAAAGCAGCGACAATGAACCTCCTGCGAATTATTGTTGCGTTGTATTGCAAAATTTTGCTAGTACCATTTTTATGTAAATCACTTCAGGCAGGGGTCAGAATGCTTCTATCAACATATTCACATTGTTTCCACCCCAACATTTTACCAGCTGGCCTAGTGCTTCAGCAGTAATGACACTGCTGTGCACGAGACACTAAACTATGACAGTCGAACAGTAGGTCAGTGAAGTAGATCATGTAGGCGATGGTAATCGACTAAGATGACGTCGTGACAAGACTGGTTTCGTATTTGGAAAAAGCCGTATTCAGAGCTGTGTAACAAAAACGATGTAGTTCGCAACTGAAATATATTTCTACTGCGATCTCGTTTCATTCAGACATGACCATCTTCAGACCACTAACGCTGCAATTAACAAAATGGGCCAAGTATGAAGTTGCGATCTCGGTTGTTTTTGTTATACTGCTTAAGGCTCAAATGACTTTGAGCACTATGGGACTTAACATCTGAGGTCTTCAGTCCCCTCCTAGAACTTAGAACCACTTTAACCTAACTAACCTAAGGACCTCACACACATCCGTGCCCGAGGCAGGATGTCGCCGAGGCGGTCGCGCGGTTCCAGACTGAAGCGCCTAGAACCGCTCGGCCACATCGGCCGGCTATACTGCTTAAGAAGATAGCTGTCGTTCCAATGTCAGGTAAAGAATTGTATTCCAAACTGTTTGCCGCCGTTTTCTGTATCAAGATTGCAGTGTTTTGCGTTTGAAATAGGCTACTCTCGAACAACGCCACAGTCGATTACTTCCCCGTTCGTGTCCAAATGAGCTCGAATCCCGTTTGTGGATACTTTCAGACTGAAGAACGCCAGTACAAGCGGACGACAGCAACGGCAGTTAACCTGTGTATGTAGAATTGCCGATACAGATAACAAGAAGGCGGAGATAGACAATTTAAACGCACTGCTGTGCGCAACAGATGTAGCCCTGCCAAATGAGCGGGCTATTCGGGGAGAGAGAGAGAGAGAGAGAGAGAGAGAGAGAGAGAGAGAGAGAGATAAAATAGAATTAACCCAACAGAATACGAGAGAGTCGATATATACAAAGATTGATAGCGGAACGATGGCAACGCTGGAGGCTGTGCAGTAAAGTATGCAAAATATGCGTCGAAGCTGGGACTGTTGGCATGTTTTGACGAACCGTAATGCGTTCTCGACCCGTCTTATATCCTATATCCTATATATCCTATTCCCTACCCTCTCCTCAGTTACCATTCCTTCTGTTCCTCTAATTACCTTAACACACCACTGCCTTGTGGTTGGTCTCGGGAGGGATGAAGGCTAAGGTAGAAAACCCTGAAAGAAAATCTGGAGTGGGGCCGCAAAGGCGGTTGGAAGGCGTACTACGTCCCCTTTCGGCAGCTCCTGCAACCGAAGTGATACCAGACGTATTGGCTTCCCTTTCCTGTGGATATTATCATTTAGGTCGAGAGGGAGACCGTGATAATTCGGCAACTCACATGTCTTCATATTTATCGCTCAGGCTTGTAGCATCCTGGAGAGGACACTTCAGCGGCGTCCGAGGACTTCGGCACAACACGGGAAGAGGCAGTTACCGGTTATAAGCTCTGTCTGATTGGCGTAAGACTCGAGTGCCAGAGGCCACTTCCGACGGTGGGAGAGACCATTGCATCTCATTGGACAGCTACCGCCCGCCTCAAGCTGGGCAGCCCCCAGCCAATAAGGTGCTGTCCCGCCACTATCCGCCTGCTTCACGGGGTGTGTGGAGCTTAGAAGTAATCTTCGACAAGCGGGTTGATACAGTACACCTACCAACAACAAAAATGAAATAATAAAGAAATCACTATTTCGTATTGCCACCTGGAATGTTAGGACAATGTGTCCAAGGTACGTTGACGATGCCCAAGAGGTTGATTTCATCCGTAAGACTGCCGTAATTGACAGAGAGCTCCATCGTTTGAATGTAGACATTGCGGGTCTGCAGGAGACGCGGCTTCCAGATGCGGGCTCTATCAGGGAGGATAATTACACATTCTTCTGGCAGGGGAAGTCTCGAGACGAGCCAAGACTTCATGGCGTAGGATTTGCTGTTAAAAACGCCCTCCTGGACTGTACTGTGCCACCATCCGGTGGAACAGAGCGAATTATTGATTTGAAAATATGCTCCTCAAGTGGCACTGTCAACATCCTAAATGTGTACGCTCCTACCTTATCATCCAGCATGGAAGAGAAGGATCTGTTTTATGACTTACTCAGTGACAGAATAGCCAAGGTACCTAGCACCGAGACACTATATATTCTAGGGGACTTTAATGCTAGAGTTGGATCAGATAACGACATATGGCCGAATTGCCTGGGACATCATGGGGTGGGAAAAATGAATGAAAATGGCCAGAGACTGCTTGAAGTTTGCTGCTTTTATGGACCCTGTATCACAAACACACATTTCCAGCTTAAGGATCAGCACAAGGTGTCTTGGAGACACCCGCGCTCTCATCACTGGCATCAACTTGACTTAGTCATAGCTAGGCGTACTGGTCTCAAAAATGTGCTACTGACACGAAGTTATCACAGTGCCGATTGCAACACAGACCACGCCCTAGTGGCGTGCACATTGAGGCTCACTCCTAAGAAATGTCACCACGCTAAACCGAGAGGTCATCTCCGTATCAACACAGATCGTGTTCATGACACACAAAGAAAGCAGGATTTTGCCAGTAATTTTGAAAGTGCTTTCGCAGGAAACGTGCAAGCAGAAAGGAATGTTGATAAGAAATGGGCAAAACTCTCGGGTGCAATCTACAACTCAGCAGTATTGGCCTATGGAATAAAAGGAAAAAGAAATAAGGTCTGGTACGAGCAAAATTTGGAAGAAATGGAACCAGTCACTGAGGCTAAACGGAAAGCCCTGCTTGCTTGCAAAAGAAACCCAAATGAAAGAACTCGAGATGACCTACGAAAAGCAAAGAACAGGGCACAGCAAACATCCAGGAGATGCGCAAATAACTACTGGCTGAATTTATGTGTAGGTATACAGAAAGCGGCCGACTCTGGGAATGCTAAGGCAATGTACGATGGTATTAAGAAAGCAATTGGACCAACTGTCAGAAAAACAGCTCCTCTGAAGTCCAAGACGGGTGAAGTCATTACTGATGAAGGCAAACAAATGGAACGCTGGGTTGAACACTACCTCGAGTTGTATGCAGTCGAGAATGAAGTTAGCAAGGATGCATGTGACGCCATCAAACAAATGCCAGTTATGGAAGAACTAGATGCAATGCCTACTATGGAAGAACTTAGTAGAGAAATAGATTCTCTTGCTAACGGAAAGGCCCCAGGTGAAGATGGGATCCCTGCAGAGGTTATTAAGTATAAGAAGTCTGTTATTCTCAAACATTTATATTCACTTATCACAACCAGCTGGGAAGAAGGTTATGTCCCGATGAGTATGCGGAATTCCATGATAGTTACTCTATATAAACAGAAGTGACTGTAACAATTACCGAGGCATTTCATTACTAAGTGTAGCCGGGAAAGCTTATGCAAGAGTCATCCTAATGCGATTACAGATCTTAGCTTCCAGAATCTACCCAGAATCTCAGTGTGGCTTCAGGCCCGGCCGATCAACCGTAGATATGATCTTCTCCTTAAGACAGCTACAAGAGAAATGTCGTGAGCAGCAGAGGCCACTTTATATTGCTTTCATTGACCTTGTTAAAGCGTTTGATTTAGTGAGCAGAAATGGGCTTTTCAAACTGTTGCAGAAGATTGGATGCCCACCTAAACTACTGCAGATAATTGTATCTTTCCATGAGAAAACACAAGCAACAATTTGCTTCAACGGTAAAACATCAGAAGCATTCCCTGTTAATAGCGGTGTGAAACAGGGATGTGTGTTAGCTCCTACATTGTTTGGGATTTTCTTTTTCCTTCTGCTCAGATTTACCTTTGAAGACTGTGAGGAGGGAGTGTATCTACATACGAGGTCTGATGGAAATCTTTTCAAC
Source organism: Schistocerca nitens (assembly GCF_023898315.1). NCBI lineage: Eukaryota > Metazoa > Arthropoda > Insecta > Orthoptera > Acrididae > Schistocerca > Schistocerca nitens. Next base: position 638,709,727 of record NC_064621.1, read on the forward strand.
ATTGCTCGTCTCAAGGCCAAGACCAAAGTAAATACAGTCGTTATCCGTGAGTTGTTATATGCGGACGATGCAGCTCTAGTAGCGAACACAGAAGATGAGCTGCAGTATATAATCAACAAATTATCAAATGCCTGTGAAAAGTTTGGTCTACTCATCAGCCTTCAAAAGACTAAGATCATGGCGCAGAGCACTGCCAACCTTCCATCCATTAGCATCGATGGCAATCCTCTCCAGATAGTTGATGACTTTACCTACTTGGGATCCACAATGTGTAGCAACTTGTCCATGGACACTGAACTTACTAACAGAATCGCAAAGGCATCATCTGTCATGGCTAGATTGAAAAACAGAGTATGGAACAACGGACTGCTTACCACAAAAACTAAATTAAAAGTCTACAACGCTTGTGTTGTAAGCACCATTCTCTATAGCTGTGAGACATGGACAACTCTTTTCTAGGCACGAATCTCGACTCAACAGCTTCCATCTCCGCTGTCTCCGGAAGATCCTTCAGATCTCTTGGAGAGAGAGAGTACCCAACACCGAAGTCTTTCATCGTGCAAGCACAACCAGCATCTTTGCACTCCTGAGTCATCGACGTCTAAGATGGTTGGGACACATCAGACTCGTGGATCCTGAGCGGATACCGAAACAGCTGCTGTACGGCGAACTTCAGGAAGGTGTGAGGCCAGTGGGACGACCGCATCTTCGTTTCGAGGATGTCTGCAAGAGAGACCTGACCAGAATCAATCCAAGTCGCTGGGAAAGCATTGCAGATGACCGTGTCAAGTGGCGAGTAACTGTGCGCAACGGCGTCAAGCTCTCAGAGGACGAACGCACACAGGAACAAATCAGGAAGAGGACAAAGCGAAGAGACAGAGCGGCTTCTGTTCGAAGTCCCTCAAATTTCACATGTCCAAACTGCAGTAGGGACTGCCACTCTCGAGTGGGACTTTTTAGCCACAGCAGACGCTGCAGACTCTGAACCAAGCATGCTACACCATCATCCCTCAAGGATGGACGGATGGCATTATGAATGCGTTCTCCAAAAGGAGTGGTGCTTGGCCGACTCGGGGAGTGTTTACAGAACACGAAAGAGCAGCTATAGCACGAACTCGTGTATTGAAGGTACCTGCCACCTCTCCCTCCAAATTTCTCGACTCCTTTCTGTTGTCTGCGTACAGCGATGTAGGTATTTTTGCCGTGTTATCCATTCGTACTCATTACAGTCGGCTTTTAATGGCAACACTCTTACTCTTCGAATTACATTCTCTCTCCGTGTGACTGATGAGGTCTTCTCTGCAAATTATTTTTCCGCTACAGATCTGCACACGAGACATTGTTCGCGAAACATTATCTGCGCGCAATTAAGAAGGGCCGTTGGCTTTGTGTATTGTGAACGAGCGGAAATGAGATCAGTTGCCGCGAATTGGCCAAATGACGCACGCTACGTATCACGTGTGGGTGGCTCTTCTGCATCTCGGGCAGTGCTGCTTTGTGCAGCCGCAGCCTCCTCTGGCCTTCCAGGAGCCGCCACCGCAATTAAAACTAATTGCCGCGGCTAACGAGCCAGATTGTGCAAGCCAGTGTCCGAATCGAGTCTCGCTCCTAAGACACATTTCATTCTGTAGCCCTTTCTCTGTCCGCGGCTGGATTCTCTCTCTCTCTCTCTCTCTCTCTCTCTCTAGGTTATTATACAATAAAATTATTCAGTGGGTTTATGATGGTCCATACCTACGATTATTTTGCTTCAGCTATTTTTAAGAGTACAAGAAAGTAAGTACTGTACCTAGCACGAAATACTGAATACTAGTGCTCTGCGGTACTGTTTACACGTACAACGAGCGTACTACTCATTCGATGTTGCCTTTATCTTCCCTTTCACGCCTGAAAAGTTTTTACGGGGGTCGTTCAATAAGTAGTGCCCACCATTTAAAAAAAAAAATTAATATACATAGACAAACGTTGTTGCTTCACATTTGATGTTTCTGCGCGCCTAACCGTTCTGGCAGATGGCACAGCCGTAGTACAGCTTCAAAATAGCGTCTACATACGATTCACGTTACAAGCAGCGTGCTGTTATTGAATTCTTGTGTGCAGAAAAAGAAACCGTGGTGGACATCCACAAACGTTTGTGTGCAGTGTATGGCTATGCTGCAGTATAGTTGGGCGATGGGTACAGAAAGTACAGCATCAGGAAATGCAGAAACAGAGCTCCGTGATCAGCGACGCCCGGGACGCCCTGTCGCAGCCACTGCTCCAGACGTGCCGAATCGTGCGGACGCCGTTGTTCGTGCCGACCGGCGCATCACAACTCGACAATTTGCTCTACAGTTGTCAGTCAGCATCGGAAGTGCGTCTGCAACGATCGAGACTCTCGCATATTCAAACAGGTGCTCACGATGGGCTCCACGAATGCTCACAGCGGACCACAAGATTCAAAACAAGGCCACTTCATCTGAATTGTTGCAGCGTTTTGAGAGCGACAGAGAGGCCTTTCTGTCGGGTCGTTACGGGGGACGAGAGCTGGGTGCACCACTTTGCTACGGAAACAGAAAGGCAGTCCACGGAGTGGCATGGTCCTCATTCACCACAAAAGAAGAAATTCGAGGCAACCGCCTCCGCTGGAAAAGTCGTGGTGACAGTCTTCTGGGATTGTGATGGCGTCATTCTCGTGGATGTGATGCCAAGAGGGTCAGCCATCAGTTCAGAGGCGTACGTGAAGACTCTGAATAAACTCGAGAACCGTTTCCGATTTGTTCGATTGGACAAGAATAGAGCAGAAATCTTGCTCCAACATGATAATGCACGCCCGTACACGAGTCTGAGAACCAGACATCGCCAAATTGGGTTGGACATCGTGGTCTCGTCCACCCTACAGTCCCGACCTGGCACCCTCGGTCTTCCATCACTTTGAGCCGCATAAAGATTCTCTACGGGGAACACACTTGGGAGATGACGAGAGTATCAGTCGTAGAGTGAAAACATGGCTACGCCTACAGTACAAGAGCTTTTACCGGCAGGGAATACATGCTCTTCCACAACTTTGGCATACGGCCGTAGAACGTAGAAAACTAACACACGGATAAGACATGTTGATGTATATTTTCTCCAAATTCTGACGCTTTATAATAAATAATGTTCTGAGAAAAAATGTGGGTCATGACTTATTGAACAAACCTCGTATGTTTTAAAAAAGATTTCATTGCATTTCTACTTCATCGGATCACAAAAAATATAGTCCTAACCAGTTTCCACTTCTGAGGAAGTCCAAATGACGGGTAGGCGTGTAGTTGGTTTGAGTTTGTAATGTAATTTCTTAGTGTTTTATGAACTCTCAACCGGTTACACCTTTTGCTTGATCGGAGGTCGTAAACAATGCAAAGAATTTCTATCACAAGACGGTTACTGCGTTTTCCTCTTATGCATTATGCCAAATTCACGTAAGTTCGTAGCTTTCATCTAGTATTTTGACACAGATTTCGCGTCCCTACGCGTGAAGAAATGTTGATGTTATCGCTGCCGCTTGCACAATCTATCTAAGTTTCCAAATGATTTTGTAATAGGCGGGACTTCAGTTTTCGGGTAAGACTGTCCGGGGAAGGAAAATTGTGCCTTTAGTTCCTGATCGTTGCGCTCGTGGGTCTGTAGTAGTTCATTTCAGAACTGCGCCACTATCTCTGCTTGTTAGCTTTGCTCCGTGACACACACACACACACACACACACACACACACACAACACAACACAACACAACACAACACAACACAACGCACACGTGTGTGTGTTGTGTGTTGTGTTGCGTGTGTTTTGCAGGACTTTCGTTGTAGCGTTATGAAAGGGGAATATCGGGTCGGTAATTACGGTGGCTACAGAAAAAGAGGAAGAGACCTTCGTCAAATTTGAGAAGGAAGCTAAGTGTAGTGTTCACCACACACTCCCTCCGGGCCCCAACGCCACGGAAAAGTAATGAGACAGGCTATTTGCATATAAATAGCTTGATGTGAAGAATATTTTTCAGGACCTCTAGAGCTTTCAATTCACTCCACGCGATAATTGCTTGTGCTGATAAATGGTTGCCGACACACACACACACACACACACACACACACACACAGACGTACGTGATAGTTGCTTCGTGACGGCTCTAAATAAGGGGTTGCCGGCTGTGGTTTACGCTACTCTGCGGCGAGTGTGGTGCTTCGCCAGAGGATAGGAGAAGTCGCTTTATCCGGCATTCTGTTGTTCACTTACAGTACTCTTCGGAATCCGTAAAGAAGCTTGCTCACTGAGTGCAGGTGAAAAGTATGAAAACAAACTTCTGCCGCTACTGGTGCATTAGTGTGCACGACAGCCGTCGTACACTGTATTACACTTCATTCGCCATTCTTTAACAAGGGAAACTCCTCATTGCAAACCCCACCCCCTCAGATTTAGTGGTAAGAGGGCGCAGCGGACAGGCCGTCAAAAACTGAACACATATCAAGCATGGAAACAGCAGGAAAGTATACTGAACTGTGAAAAAAAGGCGAAATAGAAACAATGAACGGTCCAAGAACAAGAAGTGCAGTATAGAGCAAAGGGGAAGGAAAATGGCGTCGTGGTTACGGTGTTGGGCTACCAAGCGGGTGAGACGCGTCCAAACCTCCATCGTGCCAATAATATATGTTCGCTCGATTCAAATTTTGTGTCTGTGTCGTGGTGTAAAGTCAGCAACAACAAGTGACAGTTAATTTTGCATAACTACTCTATTAGCAACCGAAAGGAAGTGACTTTCGCATGGGAACCATAAACGTCTGATGACAAGGCGAGAAGTCAAAACACGTTTGGTGTGTCATACACGGTATTATTGACATTAGGTGTGTCATATGATACGAATATCTTACCGACGCACCTAATTTGTACGACTGGTAAGTGAGTGAGATAGGCCTCCTTGCCCCATATAGGGTGATCACTCCTGAGGAAATGATGAAAACATAATAGTTTGTCGCATAAGCTGTAACAAATGAAAGCAAGAGCTTCACAATCACACTTTCTCTGTGCTATGTCAAAAACATACGTTTTTAACGTTTTTGAAGTTGCGTTCCGATTTGGAAGTCTTGACTCTTGAATTCCTTTGTCGTAACACAGTTCACACCCGTTCATTAGTTGTTTTAATTCCTGTGAAACGTCTGTGTGGTATCTCGCCTGCTGTCACTATTCATCACATTTACTTGCGACAGTAACATACTCTTACCAACATGACTCATTTTCTGTAACCAATGTATAGTATGACAACTGCCAAGAATAGAGAAAGAGAACAAACATTTCAATGACCGGACAAACAAATCATAATGTTGTGGGGTTAAAAAAAGTAAAATGAATGGCGCGAGGGACAGTCCATCACCATGACCACTTACTCTGCTGTTTCACGCTGCTCTTTCTTACACTTCTCTTCTTGGACCATTCACTGTTTCTATTTTTTTTTTTTTTCTTCACTGTTCGGTACACGTTCTTCCTGTTTTCATGTTTGATCTGTGTTCAGTTTTTGACGGCTACCCACTGGACTATCTTACCGCTAAATCTGAGGGGGGGGGGGGCGGGGGAGTTTCCCTTGTAAGAATAACAGCGGAGAATCATGTTTGTCCTAACTACAAGTCAACAGTGGTTCTACCTTGATCATTTGGGTAGGAAATGAAACGCGGAATAAGAAAGGAGATAATTCCACGTTATTCCTTTCTATGGAGCTGTAATCTGTAAGATGCAAATAGCACAAAATTAAAATTAAATTTTTTATCCGAAATGAGATTTGGATACATATAAGAAAGTACTAGGTATAATATGATGACCTTCTGAATCACATGCGATATTTCTAGACTTTCAAACGGCCTTCATTTTATGTCTCATCAACTGATAGTGCTTACCGCGTTCGTATTTCGCCGCATGTTGTTCTTCAGTGAAAATCTTGTCGCTGGAAAGGCTCTCCACTTTGTCCCACTCTCTTCTAACGAGATGCTTTATTTTCTGGATAAAGCCTCCGGACGTTAATAGTTTATTTCGTTGTTTGGCTCGGTAAGCGGCTTTATCCACAGTGCGAGCTGTTTCATCACCAGTTATCTTGCATGTTTTTATCCGACAAACTGTGGTGCGATGTGCCTTTCTATTCAGACTTTGGGAAAGTGGGCGGAAAGGTGCAGACTGTTATCCACACCGCTTCCAGTCGCCAGCGACGTCGGTCTCACGACAGTAAATGTATAAGATTTTCTGCAAATGAGTACGTTGAGAAGTCAACGATCACTGTATATTTCTCGACAAATGTTTCCAGGCAAATACGTCACCTTCTTACTTACGCCACTAAGGCAACGTAGTTGGATGAATGAAAACTGGGCCCTGTGTACTTTGCGCTCAGTACTCGTCAGTAAGTTACGACCTACCAGCACCTCGAGAATCCTCGTCCACCGAAAACTTTCCCGTGAGTTACGGCGTATCTGCGCTCCGAAAGTCCTCGGCCAGCACAGTGGATGGCCCCTTGACATTGGAAATTTGTGGTAAACTGCTGAGGCCATCTGTCCCTAAGCTTACACACTACTTAATCTAACTTAAACTAACTTGCGCTAAGGACAAAACACACACACACACACATTCTTTGCTAGGGAAAACTAATGTATTAACTTTGATTTGTGATTGGGGTGCCTATTCGTTACATTTTGATTCCATTTTCTTTTTGAATAAAAATACCTGTCCGCGAGAGTCCTTCTGAATACACCAGAACGGCTAAAAGACTGATGAAGACCGTGAGAGGAGACTTACTGTCGATCGAGAACATCAGGCACTCGCTCTTTGGAAAACGATTTCGGAAAGCGATCGAGAGCATCGTACATTATCTCCCTCCTCGCAGCTTTTGCGTGGCTGTTGATTTTTGCACTTCCAGCTCTTCGTAGCTCTCTCCTGTACTTTTGAAGCAAAGAAGCTCTTCGTTTTTGTCCCCAATCATACTACTTAAAGGATTGTATACAAAGAAGGGTCAAAAAATAAATTCCATACGTACGAAGTCTCGGGCACAGCTGCAAATAAATATCCGGACAACGCTGGGTTTCTCAGCTAGTAAGGAGCAAAACTGTGCCTAAGAGCCCTCTGCTCTTCTAACTGCCGGGCAAGTTACGGAGACCATACCATACCCGACGATCTAGCGGTCCTTTCCTCGACCTTTTCCTGCTTGCGGTGTATAGGACACTAGCTTGCTTTCGACACGACCATTTGTACTTCTGCGTGTTTAAACTTTTGCTGGGACGTGTACGGACGGCAGGCGAGCAACTTGGCCTGCACACTGTTCTCGGGACAGACTTCTGAGTCGCCCGGTACCAGCACACAGTGGGTGTGAGCGCACCGCTGTCGGAATGAAAGGAGGACCAGGGAGGGATATTGTCACGCTTGCAGTAACATCCACGCGCAGCCAGTAATTACAGCGGCACATTACCGGCCCAGTGCCAACAACACAATCACGCAGAGCTTGCGGTCCCAAATTGCCCATTTCCTAACGGCGGCACTTATATTTAAACAATATTCGCCTGTGCGCGCGCGGCGCCCGGCACTGTAATCTTCCATGCGGCCACGGTGTAATTGTAACTTGTAGCCGGCGGGGCGACGCTGTGGGATGGGGTGGGAGGGAAGAGCGGGAACAGGAAAGGCATCGCATGGCAAGGCAAGGCAAGGAAAGAAGGAAGGGAAAGTAACAGCAGGGCGCAGCCAGCGCGGATGCTCGGCAGGCACGATGTGCGCGCCACGCCGCGGCGGTCTGGGGAGACAGAGAGAGCGCAATCTCGCTCGCAGATCACGAACAGATCTGCGCCCGGCGGCCGGAGAATGTCTTAATGCCTTCCTGCGAGGGTTTCACTCCATTGTCCGTGCGCTCACGCCGCAGATTATTTTGCGAAATGGGAGGAGGAACAGGGGCGGGGAAAATAACTCCGCTTTCCCGCGAAATTGAATTGCTTTCGTCGCGGGTGGGAAGAAATCGAGGTTAAGGCAAGCAGGTGTAACGGTGCGCGGAATACTTCCCGGCCCCCAGGTTCCGACGAACTGGCTGTGCTCTCTCAATTAGCATCCGAGCGGCTGCGGAGGCGTTTCTAAATTTTGCCCGCGGGACGTTTGATAACAGGTGGAACTTGTGCAGCTTGAAAGTGATTGTCAGCCAGTATAATGGATGGAGAAATAAAATAAGAACAGACGCGCTGTACTGACCTTGATGTTTGCTGGCGCCTGAAAGGTGATAGAATTGTACAGGTTTGTTGTAGCATTCAAGCTTTGCTGGTATAGATAACCACGTACAGGAATAAAATTTCCTGTTACAATATCTTGAACTTCTCAGTCAATTCAAACTTTGTTTCGCTGTATGAGAACCCACGAACCAATAAATGTATTAAAGTATCAGTTTCCGTTTGTTTTTGTTTCAAGGACAGAAGACTACCTATGTACCTCTAGACTTGTCACAAAATGACTTACTGAGGCGGTAATTGGTTGTATACAGACACATTTGTTTTTATTGTGAAACGTCCCCTTTCAACAATTATACAAGACTGTGCTTATCCTGACACACAATATTTTTAGCGCAACGCAATCTGACTTTCAAAAATCCCTACAAAAGAATGGCCCTGACTAACATTAACCTATACCTTTCACAAATCACTTACCTCACCAAAAATCTTCGTTGCTCGAACTACTGCAAAACAGCGAGCGCCACTACTGCCAGCTAAATAAAAGATTCAAACTACGGAAGGCACTAACTACTGATAGGCATAGTTAGGAAATGAAAGATTTTAGTAGAGAACAAACAATGTATTTACCTTAATAGTGTTGAAAGATCATAATATGCATAACAGATTATGACATCCAGTCTTACAAATTTCCAAACTCCGCCATCTCTCTCCACACATCCACCACTGCTGGCGGCTCACCTCCAACTGCGCAACGCTACGCGCTGTTAACATCCAGCTGCCGCTGCCCAACACTACAATGGCAGACAACAATGCAAACTAGCCACAGACTGCACACAGCACAGCCAGTGATTTTCATACAGAGCGCTACGTAACGTTGCCAACAAGAAAACATAAACAGCCTACTTACAATTGAAAGTATAAACAACACCCAGTCGTTGTTATTTGCATGTTCAGAATCTAGCCTTTGCTGTTAAAAATCTTGTTCACCTTAAGATGGTGGTGGGACACACTTTACTTTGGCTTTTACGCTGATATATTGGCGGTCTCCAGCTGTACTCAAACTTTGTGGCGTTTAGGTACCCTTTAGCAAGGTTTTTTATTTTATTTAATTTTTTAATATTTCGGGTGACAACTTGCATTAGCATTGGCACTTTATCTCCAGTATAAAGCATTTTAGTCGTCACTGATAAGAGACTACAGAATTTCGGCGTAAGAAGCACAGAAAAGCGTTCATGAGTTTTTTCAGAAGTGCGATAAATCGATATAGTCCATGAGACTCAGGAAGACGATCACATTTCTTATGCAGGGAACCACTTTTCCAAGAAATACTGACCGCGAGGAGGACACCATCCTAAGTCCCATCACCAACACAGTATAAAAGCATTTTGAGTGAACAATGTAGTCAGGTATCTTGCCTGCGTTTTATGCTCTTAGTCAGAAATCTTCAGTAACACAGTAGACTGGTTCACAGCTGAAGAGTGGAAATGGAAAAGTTTCTACATACCATTTCTTCACGCACTGCTGTATTGCGTGTCGCTAGACTCGATCCAGGTGCCAAACCGTGAAAGACAAAGTCTTCCAAACATGAGTTAGTACGTGACGCATTGTCTTGTGCAGTGCTTATCTCTGGAGGTCCAAAATTTAAAATATTAGAGAAGTGGTTATTGTTGGCTACAGTTCTATATATTCATGAGCAACATCATAAACTAAGTTCGCCAAGGGTCAACAGAGGATGATGTGAAAATCATAGTATATGCAGATGTAGTGGTAATTTGGGAAGAAAATGAGCAGAAGTTGGAATAACAACTGAACACCTGGCAGAGTGTACTTGAAGAAGCAGGCATGGAGATCACCTTAACAAAAACTGAAGTAACGAAGTAAGGAAAAACGAAAAAAATGAATGATATAATTTGCAATGGAAAAATTGTGAAAGAAGTATTTAGGAAGTAAATTAACCAAGGAAGGAGACATTACGGATGAAATTTCGAGGAAAACAGAAAAGTGTGACTTCTGGATCTTAAGGTGTGACTTAGACAAAGAAAGATCTGAGCAGAAAACAAAAACAGAGATGCACTTTGTACGTGTTGTCCTCGGTAAGTCGAGAAGGTACGGGATGAGGAATGAAACAATACAAAACACCGTGCAGATAAAGTTCGTTAAAAAGAAACCGTGGAGACTAACAGCTTTAAATGGTTTGGACACATTAAAAAAAATCCAACATTTCCGAGAAGAGCCTCAGTAAGGACAAAATCTGGACGAAGAGCAATTGAAGACCGCGAACAAGATGGAGAGACCAAGTGATGTGATCCAAAGAGGACTAAAAAGGGAGGAGATGCTAAATGATAGGCTGAGAAAGAAAAGAGATGCTTGGAATAGGCTCTGTGAACGACCAGCTTAGGCACGAATGTTCCGGGAAGAAGGAATAACCTAATGAATTATTTCTGTACTTGTACGTAGGTTTGAACTTAAATAGTGGCAACTATTTATTCACAACCGATACAAAAGAGTTACATGTATGCACCTGTTACTGTCCTTCAAAGTAGTCACCGGCGTTGTGTAGAACCCGTTGCCAGCGATGTGTAAGGCGTAGTATACCGTTAGCAGAGCCTGTTCTGTCGATGTTGGGAGTGGAGCGGTCTACTGCCTGTCGAATCTCTGGAACAGTTCTGAAGCGATTGCCACGAAGTGGTTCCTTAATATCCGGAATCAAACCAAAGTCACAATGACTTAAGTCTGGGGAGTATGGTGGATGGTACAGTACTTTTCAGTCCCATCGACCGAACAGAGCACTATTTAAGTTCCAACCCTCTTATTTTCACAAATAAAACGTAGTCTTAATGGGACTAGGAACGAAAACTTTCTGTTGTTTTGTCGAAAACTGACGTTTTTGAGACCGTGACGGTCTACAATGTTGATCCTTGAAAACAAGAAAACAGCAATCAAACAATGTTAATGATGCTATTTATTTATGCAAATAGCGCCGTCACCGGTTTCGAATTGATAGGTATATCTTCAGATGGCTGTTCGTTTATATTACAATAGTTGTTGTTTACATTAGTTTTTGGCTCTTTCTTCGACAACTGATGTAAGTATCAACAAATATAATACAAACGTGACCAGCCGTTTGAACACAAAGCTGGCGGTTCTAAATCTCTGCGCTGTTTCCATAATAGTGGCTGGTTGTTCATTTCTTCTTTGCAGGAATCAACCTGTGAAAACTTTCTTATTGGTGCTTAGAACCAGTAAGTTCCCTGGTCCAGTACTTACGTTATTAATACAGTATTTACCTTCTACTTGTGATGAGCAACATAGTTCTGTGATGTCTGAACAACTCAGGTTTTTAACGTACAAATGAGGCATGTACGAACAGTATTTTTTATTCCCCTGACAAATTTCAGCTGTATGGAACATTCCGTCAGTTCTTGGAGGAACATAGGCGTATTAATAACTTGAATACACAGTATTAATGTTCCACAATGATATTTATTCAGTAGTTCGTTATCAACCGGCTTTCGGCTTCTTGGGCCTGAATTTCCTGCAATCCGTGTTGCTCAATCAGGTCAGGCTGTAATTACTAGACCGATTGAGCATGAAAGCAGCTGGAGGCTGAAAAAGAAAGATGCCACGTTTGCTGAACATGTTCTGAATGAATGTCACTCATACGGTGTGAAATTTGATGTTCGCAATAAAGGAACTACAGGCAGAAAACTAACGTTGCGTGAAATTCTGACCATTAATACGACAATCAATGAACCGTGACCTAGCCCTTAATGACCAAACCATTACTTACCCTTAATAAAATAGCTGCATCTAGTTAGTTGCTGTTTCTCTGGCCATTAGATAACACGCTTGTTGTAACTGTTCCACACCCGTCTCACAGACTTCTTTCTCGCCCCCCCCCCCGCCCCTCCCTCCCCTCCTTTTGTTCGGCCTGTTCATCACATTCAGCACTTTGTCAATATTACGTTGTAGCCTCTGCCATTACTCACTTGTCCCTTTGGCTTATACATTCATATAGTTTTAATATTTGAATACACTGTAATATAATATTTTTTGGAGTCTCTCTAGGTTTTACATTATGCTTGTGTGTAGTAGTCATATAGTCATAAAATGTCATATCCTTGTACGCTACGAATTCTCGCTGAAGTTGTGTGGACTATCTGTTTGCTATTAAGTTATCTGACGATGGCCTAAGAAACCGAAAGCCAGTTCGTAATGAACAACCTCGCAAGAGACCAGTCATTCACAGCATATCGACGCGGCAGTTTAGGCGAATACAAGTGTTTCGGCACCGGAGACGACGTTTTGTAGCGTTACAGGCAATCGAGTTTTTATTTCTCCCGAATGGGGACGGAGACAGTGATCGCGGTAACCGCCCCGCGAGTTTGCTGTGCTCAGAGAACTGTGCGGCTTGTAACTTTTATAAAACTTCTCTCGCCGGGACGGAAAAGAGCCGACACATTTTCGGGGGTGCGCGGTCGCAACCGCGGGGAGGGCAAGAAGAATCCATTCCGGCCGACCCCCCGCAGCGGAGCCCGGGCAGCTATTGCCGCGAAACGAGCCAGGAGGCGACGACAACGTGTGGGGAGGGGAGGGGTCGATAAAAGCGCGAGCAAAGAGGGAATCGGCAACTGGCGCAGTCCAGCCAGCCAGGGATTGTCGCCGCCGTGTCCTCGTCAGCTCTAGTCGGCCTCTCCGTGCGGATATGCGGTCCTATAAAACCGAGCGAGCTCCCAGCCAAAGACGGTAGCTGTAAAATACCTTCTTTAGTGCGGCGTTCGCGGCGCGGCGGAGGTCTGCGAGCGGCCACGTCCATTAATGTTGAACAGCGCGCCGGGGCAGAAAAAGAGCGCAGAAAAGGCGAAAAAAAAAACACGGAGGGGGGAAGAAGGCAAGAGGATCAGAAGGGTTGAAGCAGCCGCGCGGCGCTTACCTTGCGGAATGGGGAACGCCGGGAGGACGCGGCAACGAGAAGAAAAAAAAGGGGGGGGGAGGAAGAAAAGAAAAACAAAACAAAAGAGCGTCTGCGCCTGGCTAGGCGGCTGCTGTGTCGTAGCGGTCGGTTGGCACCGAAACAAAAGAGCTGCGGCCGGCCGCACAGGCTGGCGCTGCCAACATGGCAGAGGCGTGGAGCGCGCGGCGCACCGCGGCAGCTGGGGCAACTGTTCCGTCTTGTTCTCTCGTGGCCAGGCCGGCTAATTGGCGCCAGCGGCTACACGTGTTGCGGCGCCCTGGCTCAACGAAACATTCCGGCGTGTCGGCTGCCCACCCACCCCAGCCCACTCCTCGTTACTTCCATTCACTTTTTTTCCCCCTAGCAGAGCCGTGTGTCCCTCTTTACTAAGGCTCGGAGGTAATTTGTTAACTACCTCTGTAATGAACAGTTAAAGTGCGCGTCATTTATGTTGGCGGCCGAGTTTAGGTTCGTTCTGCGCATCTGACGTCACAAAACACAGTCAGCCAATGAACAGAGAACGACGTTGCCAGATCTCGATTGCAGTGCATAACATGGACGAGTGTCTTCAGTTTTAGAAACGTTCAGTCATAAATAAAGTAATAGAACAAAATCAATGTCTTGATAGCAGACTTTCTTTTATAGAAAGTTTTGAAAAAGCATTCTTTATACCAATTGCTTCATATTCTATTAATTAATTAAACCAAACAAGCAATAAGACTCCTAATTCAGGCGATAGCAAGGAAAGGTGTTTGTATCAATCTCACAAACCGCTTTTTCGCAATAAAGAACAGCGGTAATTGTTTATTTCCTATTGTACTTCGACGAAGCGTGAGTAATTCATAGTCATACCAACAGTGTTTGTCAGTACTTTGCGTGACGTGTTATAGTCCTCATGGCGTTCTGTAGTCAGAGGAGCTGCGTTAGCATAACGGTTAAGGTGTTGGGCTTTGTGCGCTGCTTAATATTTTCATTATTTAAAAACAATATCTAAGCGCCTTACTTCACTAATTATATTCGTTTGAATGCAATTTTTTTTTAAATTTCTAGTGCTTTGTCTCTTCATTAACCCTCTCGCTGCTGCAGACACGTGCTCCCCGCATTCCGCGCTGTGCGCGATTTTGTCATCACTGCACTGCTCGCCTGTGCAGACACATGGTGTTCCCACTGCTTTGACACACTTATCATTCGATTTCACAAAAACTATTTGGCCCAAAAATTTGATTTTTACACGTCTTCTTGACTGATACCTTCCCCCCCATAAATGACTTAATTTTGTTTCGATGTTCAACGCAGTTATTATGCAGCATTACATGTAGTAATTTTATATGAAATTTAGGTATCTCGTCCACATTTCATTCTCAACATTGTGGCAACTAAAATCGACCATACGGAAAGTATACTCTATGGACTTATACCTCTGCAAACTCTTCAAAATTTCGTGCAATGGTTTACAATATTTAATGCTGCATAATAACTGCGTTGAACATCGAAACAAAATTAAGTCATTTATGGGGGGAAGGTATCAGTCAAGAAGACATGTAAAAATCTAATTTTTGGGCCAAATAGTTTTTGTGGAATCGAATGATAAGAGTGTCAAAGCAGTCGGAACACGACGTGTCTGCACAGGCGAGCAGTGGAGTGACAAAATCGCGCACAGCGCGGAATGCAGGGAGCACGTCTTTGTAGCAGCGAAATGGTTAATGCGGCCGTGGTGGCTTTACTTCATGAACTGCGCGGTCCCCCCTAAACGTAAGCTTGCGAACTATGCTATACTATGGCGCTGCTTCTATTGGCGCGTGCGTCGTGTGCAACTGGCAACGCAGCCATCTCCCGCGTCTGGGCGGGCATGCGCGAGCCGCCAAGATAAATGAATTGAACTATAGTGGGCGATAATACGCTCAGATACGGCCCGATTGACCACGAAGCTATTCATGTGCTTTTTCTTTTTTGCATTTATTTCGCTCGAAATTTTCTAAGAAATAAAGCTTCTGTCTAAGTGTGTGTGTGTGTGTGTGTGTGTGTGTGTGTGTGTGTGTGTGTTGGGGCTTATGGGCGCTCAACATCGAGGTCATCAGCGCCCTTTTGTCTAAGAAACCGGTTGCTTCAGCTTTCGCCTAAGCTACATTTCCGTCATTTTTATATCTAGCAGATTAGATATGCAGTATTACAATTTTTCTAATTTTCGTATTCGGTTCTTTAGGCACATAATCGACGAGGTTGAGCCGGAGGGAGGGACGAAGGATTAGGGCGCTGGCGGCAAGATTTTATTTATACGTATTGTATCGACGACAGCGGATACTCCATCTGTTGGAACATATCTCTGACGGTAATTAGGTTTGCAATTGGGACAAATTACTTCACGCCCGGCATAAAAAAAATCAGATAACTCCTTTGGAAAATCTGTAAATATTTATCTCTAGAGGTCGTACTCAACTTGCGGTTTAACCCAGTATACACGGAGAACGACAGATAAACATTCCAAGTCATAATAACAAAAGTTGGTGAAAGACTTTAGTGTGTGACAAAATGTGGAAACACCGAAAACAAAACACATTACCGTGCGTCATACCGTGTAGCAAACACGTTGGCATTGAGAACAGCTTCCAGCCGCCTCGGAATGGATAAATAAAAGCCGTATGCTTTCCAAAGGAATGTTGCAGCATACTTCCCGCAATGTAATGGCAAGTTCGGGTAACGATGGTGGAAGTGGGTAATACCGAGACCTGGTGACTGTGATGGCCACGAAGGGACCAGGCTGTTCATTCTGGTGCTCGCAAAACCAGTCCGGGAGCAGACGAACTGCTTGGG
This sequence comes from Schistocerca nitens, assembly GCF_023898315.1. Lineage (NCBI taxonomy): Eukaryota > Metazoa > Arthropoda > Insecta > Orthoptera > Acrididae > Schistocerca > Schistocerca nitens. The sequence goes on from NC_064621.1 coordinate 638,725,685, forward strand.
ACACAGTATCACCACAGGGGAGCAAGCACTGAACCACGGGATGGACCCCATCAGCCATAAAGGTACTACAGTCATTGGTAGTAGTGTAACCGTAGGGACGGTGAATAGGCTATGGCTGCTTATATCGCCGCCATGTTTCACTCTTGCGACATAAACTCGGCCATAAGGTGGAAACAGTATGAAGCAGGGCTGATCGGTGCAATTGACATTCTTCCATTGCTGTGCAGTGCAGGTTTTTATGGCTTCGGCACCACGCGGTCCTCTGGGGGCATTTGCGTCGTTGGTGGGTGATTTGGGAATGCCAACCCACCCTGGAATTCCGTGCTTATGGAGCTCCATTCGGCTCCCAGGGATGACGAGCTGCACATCCAGTTCTTCACCGAGTTTTGCAGCTGTCGACCCGTCGTTAGAGTCCCGTCGAATGACAGTTCGCCACGGTCGCTCCACACACATGTGCATCCGCGATGTGACTTAGCGACTCGTGATGTTCCGCGTTCCCTCTTTGCTCTTTACATCTTAGATCCGATGTCTCTTGAAACACGAAACAGTTTAGCTTCTTTTGTTAAGAAAGCGCCCACCATACGAGCGGCGACATTTTGCACAAGTTCAAATGGACTGAGCTCCGAAATAACGCACTCAACCTTCACAGAACACAGTTCTCGGTTCAAATACCTCTGACATCTGAGGTCATCAGTCCCCTCGATTTCGAACTTCTTAAACCTAACGAACCTAAGGACAGCACAAACATCCGTGCCCGAGGCAGGATTCGAACCTGCGACCCTAGCAGCAGCGCGGTTCCGCACTGAAGCGCCTAGAACCGCTCGGCCACAGCGGCCGGCAACACAGTTCTGTTCGCGACTAAACACTTCCAAAGTGTTGGCATTGCAGGAGTACCGTTCGTGGTCTAGAACAACAGCGCAGTCTGCAGGCTTGGCTAGCATCTGAAGCACGCATTACTCGTCATGTTTCGGTATTCTCGTCCGACCCCTGTCTGTAGGCGGCGTAGCTTTTATCGTAACCTGTCACGTTACTGTGAAACGGCTCCTCCTACAATATGCAGCATCTGCTCGTCGACAGGCCTTCCGGTCGTAACAGAAAGGAGCGCCCTCTACAACCAGCTGGTAAGGTACAGAAGTGGCTCGGAACCTGGTGGAGCGTCTCAGAACACGGTGGCGGCTGCAGAGAAATCCGCGCAACTTGTAAGAGGCGGTTAGTCGCGGTAATCCTGCGCTACCGACACCCTCGGCCGTTCCGCTTTTAGCCCCCTGCCCCCCCCCCCCTTTTTTTAGCCCCTGCCTACCACCCCCCTTTTTTTTACGACGGCACCGCTTTCGCGACCTCAGCCTTTCCTAAACGGTTATGGCCTTGATTAAGGGAGTAATGCCCGCCCTTTATGGCCGAGCCCAGAGATTCGCGCCCGCCGCAGAGCCTGCCTTTTTATAGCGGTCCCGCAAAATTGAAAAGCGCGCCATTTTATATATATGTATATGGCGGTGTATAGGCCTAGACGTATCTATATATATACATCCTGATGCCCCGCCCCGCCTCTTTTAGAGAGCCGCCATAAAACGGCGCGGCCAGCTCGCGTCACTCGCCTCGGCTCCCCCTTTTCGGCTGGCGGCGTTCGCAGTGACCTACAGCCAGCAGTGGCGCTATTTACTGTTCCGCGGCGTGCCGGTGGCGGCGCAGGCGACCTTTATAAATTATCGCGTAATCGAATTTCGATACGCGCGCGATCCCGCGCTGTCAAAACGCCGGCGAGTATTTACTCTGATGCGAATTGTCCGCGGTTAGCCCGGCCGCGGCATAAACGAGGCACTGATTGCCCGCCAAACAGCTGATAAGGGCCCGCCGCGTTGCTGCGACTGTAAGCTGCGCCGTGAGTTGGGCTGCGGCGCGGCCTCTGCCGGCGGCTTTTACACCGTAGTTCGCACGTACGCAGAGTAGAGAATAAGAATTAAAATTGTTGGTCCGGGAAAATAGCGGTGATATATCGTAACGAGGCATCATCACACAACTTCACTCGGCGTGTTTACTGCGGACAAATATCGCCCAACTGCAGGGCCTGGGAGGGTGTGGGCGATCGGTCTCGCCGAGGGCGCATGTAGCGGAAAGGGGGGTGGGGGGGGGGGTGGGGGGACGGAGTGCAGAAGCTGCCCGCCGCAAAAAGAAAGAAAAAAAACTCCTTAAGAAATAACCAAGATGTGACATCTGGCGGAGAATGAAGGGGAAGCATTTATTAGGTAAGCGTTGGAACAGTACCGTTTGAGGATTTCATAAATGAAGACAAAACCCGTGGCTTTTACGGGAAAGCACCCTGTACGGACAAAAATTGTGACTAATAATGGAATAATATAACAGATCAAACACCTTCACTAATTTCGTTGCGATGTCACATATCTCTATAATGAAGACACAGAGAAGAAATTAGCGAATTTGAGGAATATATCTGCAACAATAAACAGAAGTCTCAAAAATGAAACGAGGAACGAAACAAAATTAAGACAATGTCTGTCACTTCCAGTGCCTTTTTACGGAAGTGAATTGTGGGTTATAAACAAACATCAATTAAATCGCATACAAAAATTTGGAAATTTGTGATAAGGTCTTATGGGATCAAACTGCATAGGTGATGGGTCGCTAAGCATACCCACTACTTAATGTAACTTACACTCAGGACGACACACAGAGGACTCCAATGTCCGACGGGGGGAGTCGCGCGGACCGTGGCAACACGCCCCAGACCGCGCTGCCAAATTGCATACAAGCAACAGAGATGAGATTACTGAGAGCAGTAAAGGAATGTTCGAGAACAGAAAGACTCTGGCATTCGGAAATTAGGAAGGAACTGAATAATATATTCAGTTTCATCAGTAAAATACAAGAAAATAGGCCAAATTGGAACTAACATTTCGAACGAATCAGTGAATGCAGTGTCCTCAATACTTCGCGAGTGTCAGTCGTGGAAATAACAGTGTTGTTTGCGGTTGTGAGTGCGTTATGCCGGTGCTAAGTGAATTCGAACGTAGGAAAATTCTTGGCGCTCGTATGGTGGGTGGTTCCGTAATGAAGTTAGGCAAAGTGCTCGGTACTTCCAGAGGCACTGTAGCGAAGAATTATACCGCGTGATAGGGTGCACGATCGCTATCCCCCCACCATTTTTCGAGCAAATAGTATAAGATTGCCTCGAAAACCATTCTTGTGCATTCCGAGCGTTTTGATTTCCTACACGGTGTTAGGCATGGTAATGTTTTTTTTTTTTTTGGTGTTTTCATATTTTTGTTCACCCTCTGTACATTCGCCGCAAACCACTGCACCGTGGTATGTCGCTACAGGCAAGCAAAGGGAAATGGTTTATCCCATTGATGGAATAGTATTGCGCTCGATACGGTGGTTTTTGACAACAGCGGAAATGTTGCAGCTGTCATGCCAGTCCAAATTCCAAATAGAGCGTTGTTTTCATTTACTTCCATCTACTCGGCATGTGTTGTAGCAGCTCTGTTCCTATTCAAATTTGGAAATGGATTGTGCGATTTTGTTGTAGCTTCTCTAAAGGCGTCTGCAGAGATTTCAGTGCGTACCGGGAATGCAGACACGTAGCTGCATACAAACTAAAATTAAGTACCTGACTTACTTTTCGAGGTAACACGTAAAACATTGCTAACAATTTCGCCACTACCAGTTGCAAGCCTGAGACCCATCTCGTAATAGACACTCTCTCATCAAAACCCGGAAGGAATTTAAAGCAGGTCGAGAAACCTTGGAAATAACTAAACTGACTCTTCTAAACAGACTCTTACACACACAGTACCGAAAGTTAAATTTCCTTGGACAACTTGTAGTCCCTTTCGACATGTATTAGGAGTCAAGGCAAGGTGACTGCTTGTCACCATTACTGTTTAACTGTGTGCTGGAAAAATTAGAATGGAAAATAGAGGAAGGAATACTAAAAGTTAATAACTACATAAAATGGGTAGATCGTAACAAGCAACAAATTTGGTCTCTGCAGACAACCTCGTAATAACAGGCAGAACCTCATAGAATGGAAAGAACACACTAGAACTTCTGTAGGGAATACCTGTGAAGGCACGTGTACTAACATCGTTTGGAAAGGAGAATACATGACCAATAAAAGTAACTCTCAAAGTTTTTTAAAAACAAAGCTTAACAACATTAAGAAAACACACAGCTTTAAATACCTGTGTGAAAATATAAACATAAAAAGTGGAAAAAGAAACAGAACTGACAAAATGAAAAAAGAGACTACTTGAAAACTCAGAAATCTGTACAATAAAAACGGTTTTAAGGCATTATAATACAGTTGTAAAACCGGAAGGCCTTTACGTGTTAGGAACACTATTTTTATCTGGATCCAAAGTGGCGTTAGAAGATTAGTAAAAGAAAGATAGAAGAATCTTACGGAAATTATTAGATCCAATCCAGAGAAAGATGGCAGTTGGGTTTTGAGAAACAAAGGAAATATATCTGCTCCTCCTGCTCTAAAATATCATACGAATATCTGGAAAAGGCGTGTTACCCATCAATGCGCATCTAGAGAGGAGGACGGAAGACAGATTAACAAAGAAGATCCACGTATTGTTCCAGAACAGGAAAATAAAGGAAATGGGTGGGGAGGCAAGACAAAAAAGGATCTACGGGAACACGGCGAGTGCCCTAACCCGATTTCCCAGAAACTTGGCGCAGTGGGAGAAGGCTCAGAATAAGAGGACACTTGTCTCGGCTTATTCGACCGTTTCTGAGAGAACGAACCTCCAAGCTTTCGACCTAGTAGGTGCTTTTTAGCGCGCGATAAGCTCGCCTCATCTGGTGGCACAGTGGCTAGCGTACCAGCCCCTCACTTTCGCGTCCGAGGCTCGAAACCCGATTATCGTTTTCATTTATTTTGTTTCATTCATTTATCTACCCACTTCCGCAGAAGGTTAATACACGAGGTGGGGGATATAAGAGCGGTATATTAATTGTAAATTACAACTGGGTTTCACAATAAATTTCGTAGATTTATTGTATAATACATGTGTATATAGCACAGGGTGTTCCAAAAAGAACATACGTATTCCGAATGCATATATTTATTAAACTTTAATACATACGAATATGAAACTTTACGCACATATTTACGAACATCTCAAGTTCCCGCCTGGAAGGCGGCGCGTGGGTCTGCTCCTGAAAACTGAAGGGTAGTCGAATGTAGGAAGTGAGTAGGAGCGGGAAAAGTGAAGTACTGCGGTACTGCGTATGAGTTATAACTCTTTTACTTAACTTTGCGTACAGATGAGCACATAGGTGCGAAGCCGTACAGGTATCGACGCTAAGAGCTACTAGTAGTCAGACAAACTATCACTGAAGTAACAAAGTCTGCAATGACTAGCCCCCTGTGAAGTAAAAGCTAAGTTGCTTGCTCAGATGCGCAGCATCTGGAGCGGCGCTGTCGTCGGTGTGGGTATCGTAGTGCCAACCTAGCAACTTGCACCTACGCCGTGGCATCGTAGCTATCGACACCACAAAAATAATAATCGGGTTTCGAACATGGGGCGCAAAAGTGGGAATCCGAGACGATAGCCACCGAGACACAGCTTCGGCTAGGCTGTTTACTCGCGAAAATGCACTTTACTGACGACGAAAACTTTGACCGTCGTTTTCTCAGAAGCGGCCGAATATCTACGGATAAACCGAGACACGTGTCTGCTTATTATGACCCCTCTCCCACTGAGCGAAGGTTCTGGGAAATGGAGCTATGGCACTCGTCGTATTCGTTTCGTTAGAAGAAATGCTCTCTGAACACACTATACTCGAGAAAGAGAAATTCAGACAAGCAGTCAATAAATTTCAGCGTGTTCAGGAAGGTAAAACTCTCTGAAAAATAACTCCGACTACTACTCGTCAATGGGATGGACTGTCGCGGCCGATGTTTCCGTACCCTTTTAGATGTATATCAATTTTGTGTTGACTTGTGCGACTTTTGTCTTCCGTCATTTCTCTGTCTCGCGTCAGTCTATCTCGGAGTAAATCCCCACCGACCCGAGTGTGTGTATAGCAGCAGACAGTGAACGATTCGCGTGAACAGGACGAGGTGAGGTAAGGGTAAGGCCGGCCTGTGGAAATATTTGGGCACCGCCGGTAAACAGGCGAGCTGAGCGGAGCTACGGGCGGCGCGTTTTATGTTCATTTCGCAACCTAAAATAATAACACATCCCTAACTCATTTCGCGTCTGTTTATTCACAAACACTGGTCTCGCCGCTCCCAGCTTCGATGGCTATTGACTTTTAATTTTAAAACATGCGACCGGTACACGCGCTTTGCTTTAATTTGAAAACACGCCGTCATTCAGTTTTCGAGTCTCGGCGCCGGGACGTGTCATTCTTATGAAAGCATGCTCGCGTCGAGTTCACAGCCCACTGGCAGAGGGGTACGGCGCGCGCTAAAACCCGCGCGCGCTTTTCGGCCGCATATTTTAAAATGGCGCGCTGCCTGGTCTGTTTTTTCGAGAATGTCCCCCCGTCGCCCGGCCCGGCCGCGTTATTGGCATCGCTTCTGCTGCCGGCAGCGGGCAGCGTCGATCAGAAAATTGTTTCGTAACGGCGGTGATTGGCGCGGCTTTGTCACAGCGACAACTCGCCCCCTGTCGCAGTGCGTTCGATGCGTGCGCAGCTCAGCTGCAGCTTGTTGTAGCTGACAGATCGCGTATTTCGTTATTAATGCTAATTTTGATTCGCTCTTTTGCCCACGCCTCGAAACGATCACTGAATAACGGCCTCAATCTTCTTTCTAAGAATTATTACACAAAATACAAACGAAAACGCAACGTAACCAATAACTAAATTTTAAGTTGCTTTCATTAACAAAATGTTGGCAAAAACGATACGACATATAAAGTTCAGTAAAATGCCTCTTTCGTAATTTGGTGCGGAAAACAAACTGAAATGAATATAAAATATCGTAGCGTTTTGGCACGAGAGTAGCTACATTTGCTAAAAAAAAAAAGTGGATAAAAACATACATATGACATTGTATAATGAATAATTCCAGGGTAGCGGCAATACTTTAATTAGTAATCTTTCTTCTTTGCTACACTCTTGTTTCGGCCATAGTGCCGTTCTAAAGTAGTTATGTAGAGGTTACATTTGGTGAGTGTATTTACTTGTCACGAAATTAATTACCCATTAGTCTAGCCAGCAGTATCTGAGACTAGAATATTCCCTCTCATATTATTGACGTTAGGTCCTGCTTGCCTGCCATGCACAAATATATTGAATGTTCACTATATAATAAATTCACGTACCATGTATTTGTACTTGGTTAATAAAAAGTAATTGTGATTCTACAGTCACACTACCCGGCAGGTAACCGTCGTTGTTCTAGGACAGACAGTGCTTTATAGAGTAGTTGAGCGCTATTTCGAAGTCAACACGTAGCCTCACTTAAGTTACACACCTGGTTGCATGAACAGAAGCGGCACTTGGTAAAACCACTTTCACCTTCAGACTGCTGTTAAGTCTTGCTGTGCATAGCCGCAAGGCTTCCTATGGTGTGTGTGTGTGTGTGTGTGTGTGTGTGTGTGTGTGTGTGTGTGTGTGTGTGTGTGCGTGCGTGCGTGCGCGGTCGGGTTCGGATGTGTGTGTGTGTGCGCGCGCGCGCGCGCGCACACATCCGAACCCGAACAGATGTATGGTAGACAGTGAAATCGACTCGCATTGAAGATTCCTAGGTTGTTTCGGCCTGTCGAACGGTAATAGAAAGGGATGACATTGCAACTTCTGTTAAGTCATACTTAATCGCAGCAGAACATCCCTATGGAGCTGTTAGAAAGGAATTTCACTTGAAATCCTAAAGACAGCGGCCGGCTTACGTTGTAGAGTACTTATGCGGCATGCTCAGTAACACTGCACAAAGGGCGCAGAATATGTTAATGCATGACATTCAAAAGTGGGAAAACTTGCGGAAACAGCGAAATTTTTGTTCACATTATCTTGACAAAGATTGCAGTGGATGTTTTCTTCCGATTCTGTACGAGCGAACGTTTTCCTCTTTTATTTCCTAAGAATTAAATTTTAACATCCTGGCAGATTACAACTGTGAGCCCGACCGAGACTCGAACTCGGGACCTTTGCCTTTCGCGGGCAAGTGCTCTACCAACTGAGCTACCGAAGCACGACTCACGCCCGGTACTCACAGCTTTACTTCTGCCAGTACCTCGTCTCCTACCTTCCAAACTTTACAGAAGCTCTCCTGCGAACCTTGCAGAACTAGCACTCCTGAAAGAAAGGATATTGCGGAGACATGGCTTAGCCACAGCCTGGGGGATGTTTCCAGAATGAGATTTTCACTCTGCAGCGGAGTGTGCGCTGATATGTAAAGCTGTGAGTACCGGGCGTGAGTCGTGCTTGGGTAGCTCAGTTGGTAGAGCACTTGCCCGCGAAAGGCAAAGGTCCCGAGTTCGAGTCTCGGTCGGGCTCACAGTTTTAATCTGCCAGGAAGTTTCATATCAGCGCACACTCCGCTGCAGAGTGAAAATCTCATTCTGGAATTAAATTTTAATTCAAAATGTTCTCCGGTTTACATTTCAACGGTTAAATTCTAGATGTGGAAAGCCCATAAGTTGTTTGAATATAAAACGCAGAAGTACCATTAAAAATTTTTTTTTTAGTTCATGATACATATAATTAGGCATTCCTCAGAAAACATAGATTACTTATTTGCTACCCATTCTCAAAGGTAGCAGGCCAATGAACTTTTTTTACAGAACTAATAACAGCTGTTACATAATACGATGTAAATAAAACCCTGTTCGATTTGAACGTTACTTCAGTATTCGAACAATTGGCAGCGCATTGTTTGTTTACTAGCGCGGTTGACTTTCCAGACGGTACAATGCCAGGCTAAACTATTACCAGTTTTGATATACGACAAGTTGTAATCTTTCATAACGCGGGTGGTAAATAATATAGACAAATCGCTGCCATGCTCAGCACGAGTTAGATAACTGCGGAAGATATCGCTAGACAATTCAAAGACGAGAACCGGATTGTCCCTACAGCTCAAAAGGGACAATCAAAGAACATTGATGCATAAGCTGTGAGTACCGGGCGTGAGTCGTGCTTCGGTAGCTCAGATGGTAGAGCACTTGCCCGCGAAAGGCAAAGGTCCCGAGTTCGAGTCTCGGTCGGGCACACAGTTTTAATCTGCCAGGAAGTTTCAACTTTGATGCACTTGACAAGACGAATCTATTACAAAGAAACGAGTGTCCTACACTCAGTGACCCAAATTAGCAAGTAAGGAGAATGGACAGGAGGTACGTCCACAAAAGATTCGCAGAGCGTTGAACGAAAGTGACACTGTGAAGAGTGGCCAGGAAGAAACCGTGTGTAAATAAACATGATGGAATGAAGAGAATGGACTTGGCCATAGACTCTGTTACGAAGGAAGGAACAGTGGAACGAGGTCGTTTTTACCAACGAAAGTAAATTTAACGTTTTTGGATCGGATAGACGAAGTTGGGAGTATAACAAAAGGGTGATAACGGTTTTTATAGACATAGAAAAGGCATATGACTCAGTTGACAGGGAAAGACTCTGGGAAGAACTGAAGAAGATAGATATAGAAGATGGATACATTAATGTAATAAAGACAATGTACAGAGGCCACAATTGTAGAATTAGAACACCATTGGGGAACTCTGAATACTTAGAAATAAGACAAGGACTTAAGCAAGGAAGTATTCTATCTCCTGCGCTTTTTAATGTGATGGAGGGAATGAATAGGGCAGTTAAAGATATAGTAAAAGAAAAAGACAAAAAGATGATTTTTGCAGATGATATGGTAATATGGGGTGATAAAGAGGTAGATGTACAGTTACAGCTTGATGCGTGGAAGGAAATAATGAAAAGGTATGGATTAAAAATAAATAAAGATAAGAGTGAAGTAATGGTATTTGGAAGAGAGAACGGAATCAATGGAAATATTACCTTGAATGGAGAACCCCTCAAAGTGGTAGAAAGTTTCACTTATTTAGGGAGTGAAATATCTAGGGATGGAAGAATAACTAACGAAATTAATAGGAGGTTACAGAAGGGAGGCAATTTCTACCAAACAATAAAACATCTGATTTGGAATAATGAAGTTTCAGAAAGAGCAAAACTCCTGATGTATAAGAATTATTACTTCCCTGTTGTCACCTATGGTGGAGAAACATGGACAATGAAAGAAAGGGACTGGAGCAGACTGCAAGCAGGGGAAATGAAATTTCTCAGAGCAGTTAAGGGAAAAACAAGAATGGACAGAGTAAGAAATGTAGAGATTAGAAAGGACCTCAAACAAGAAAGTATGAGAGAAGAAATTGAAAGAAAGAGATTAAGATGGTATGGGCATGTTAAGAGGATGCATAGGCAGAGACTCCCCAAAATTATGGAAGAACTAAAGATGGATAGGAAAAGACCTAGAGGGCGCCCAAGAACACGGTGGAAAATGGGAGTGAGAATATCTGTGGAAAGGAGAGGTGTGACCTGGCAGCAAGTGGAGGAAGAAAAGTGGTGGGAGGACCGAGCCAGATGGAGAGGACTCGTCAGCACCCAGACCCGGCAGTAGCTGGAGCGGGATCCGGATATAGGTAGATAGACGAAGATTGGTGTAGCGGAAGAATCAATAGTCGGAAGTCACGAATGTAAAGCACGGAGGCGGCAGTGTTCTTGTCTGGGGGCTGTGCCGCCTCATTTGCGCCGGGCGCATTAGTGTTCGTCGCTAGTATTTTGGACAAATATGTGTAGCTGAACATACTGAAAACAATTTACGCCAACGTTCTGAAAAAAATGGGGTATCAGAGACATTCAAGTTTTACCATGACAGTGACCGTAAACATTAGGCAGAAGTATTATTTGTACAGTTGCCCGAAAGCCTTACAGCCGCCACGTAAACCACCAGACGTCAACCCTACTGAGAAAGTTTGGGGAGAATTAGAGTGACGTATTAGAAATAAAGAAGTATGAAGCGTGTGTGTACAGACTATTAAAAATTATCATTAGCAGTATCCCGGAGCATTTGAAAGAGGTGATGTAATAGAATTACTACGCGACAATAGATTGAAATATGCATTTTTGACAAAAATTTGTCTTGAAATAATAGTTCTGTGAAAAGTGTCCGAATATTAAAATAACTTCAAAATATTTTTTTTAAATCACGTAATTAAAAAAAACTGTAAATTGATTTAATAAAGTTTATGCTGTTATTTACAGTACGTATAAGTTATTATGTGAACTTGCATATATTTTTGTTTTGTTAAGAATAAAATTATGATGCTACAAAGTATAAATTTCGTTGTGTCCGAATATTAACTCAACTCCATTGGAACAGGCCTCTGAAGGCCCAACGGTACCGACCTACCGCCGTGTCATCTCCAGCGCGCAGGCGTCCCCGGATGCGGATATGGAGGAGGGGGGAGGGGGCGGGGCACGTGGTCGGCACACCGCTCTCCCGGCCGGAGACGCTACTTCTGAACGAGGCAGCTCCTCAGTGGCAGCTCCTCAGTTGGCCCCACAAGGGGCTCAGCAGACCAGAAAGGCCACCCGTCCAAGTGCTGGCCAAGCCCGACAGTGCTTAATTTCAGTCATCTGACGGGAACCGGTGTTACCACTGCGGCACGGCCTGACACTGAAGCAGGAGCCTGATCTGTGCTGCCTTGTCGCCTCCGCACGTCGAGTCACATCGCGTGACGTATCGCTCCAGTAGAGAACACGAGTGTCGCCCCTGCAGCTCGTCGTGTCGGTGTGACCCCACAGGCTGCCGCCGCCTGCACAATGGCCGGACCAGCTCACCGGATCCCCGCCCTATTCACCGCCGCTGACTGCGCGAGGCGCTCCATTTTTACGGCCCGGCCGCCGAAAGAACCCGCCGCCATTTACCGCGGCCTTCTCACCCGTCATCCCTACCACCGTCCTTTTTGTTTGTTTTTATTTCCGTGCTGCATTTCCTCCACCTAAAGAACGCTTGCTATCGTCAATATTGTCGAGATCGATCCCATTGCAATACGACTGCGACCACCATTCAGACTTCTCTATCTGCCATTTTCTCTCTCGCTGAATGGTTAGACCGAACGCCAGTGAGACCAGTCGATAAAAGGAACATCAGAGACGTGCCGTGGACGTGGCTGCAAATATTCGCCTCGTATTCTATAAATGACGGGTTTGTTTACAAATAACTCTTCTGCTACCAGTCACAATTTTATTTTATTTATGTTTTACACGATGCATTTCGGGAAATGATTCTCATTTTCGAGTGCGTGTCTCTCTGTGTTCTATTCCAGTTTTTCGTAATTTTTTGATATGTCAAGTTCAGTATCGTCCTGTTGACTTTACTGCAATATAAAAAAACGCAGTTTTTTGTTGATTATCATTTTATGTACTTTGTGGCGAATTTTGACAGAACATCTTAATTTTCTTATGTTCTATTTTTTGCAGCGTGTTATACATGTTAAACATTACTCACAATTTTCTGTGTGCACAGTATACGTTGAGAATAAGAAACGTACATAAACAGTTACAGACATGTTTTTAGATGTAGTCAACAGAAATAATGTTACAGGTCTTGCACAGAGTATGAGCAGGTGCTTACGTGTGTATTACTGTTTCTATTTAAGTATACTGTCGAAGCATCGTACTTAAATAAAAACAGTAACACGCAGAAGTAAGCACCATTGTAAATAGACATAAGGGAATTACGATTCAGGTTGTTAAGATAAATGCCCTCTGTTCGAAAGTATATCATACTCTGTGGAAAACCTGTAATCGCATAAGATGTCACACACATTTTTTACTACATCTAAAAACAACTTTGTAACTGTTTATTTAAGTTTGTTATTCTCGATGTATGCTGTACGCAGCAAATTGTGTGTCACGTTTAACATGTGTGAGAGACTGCACATATGTATCATAAGCAAATTGTAAGTGCAAGTTCTACCAAATTTCGTCACTAATTACGTATAAAGATAATCAACTAAGAATTGCGCCTTCTTAAATGTATTGCAGTAAGGTCAACAGAACAATGCAGAACGTCGTACATAAAACACATTACGAAAAATGGAATATTACACGGAGAAAAACGCATTTGAAAATGGAAATTATTTCCCGAAACGCTTCGTGTAGAACATATATAAAAGAAAATTGTGACCGGCAACAGAAAAATTAGTTATGAACAAACCAATTGTTTTTACAGTTGCATACTTTCACAAACAATTTCTAATGGATCAAATAGGATAATGCGGTATTTCCCCAACTATTCAAACGTGATGCTATCTGTAGGGGAAGTTGGTATGTGCTTCGGTGAATGCGTGGTGTACGAGTCGCTACACAAAGGCAGAAGTTGCGGATTCGTTCATCAGTTTGTCCAGAGATTCCCGCCCCCTCCACGCCATACTTCACCAAACTCGCACATCTCCCACCACATAGTCCATACAGGCCTCTACGAACCATGCGCCCTTTCAGCGAGACAACGCACCGCCGCATCGGCAGAACACGGACTGCAGTTTCTTCGTGACAAGAAGTTGAGAGTAATGTCTGATGGTGCTCCCTCACCGGGCCGGGGTCCCAGCGACTTCTGATGTTTCCGACCACGAACGGCTCTCTCCGCGATCGTTCCTTCCGAGCCGCGCCGCTACTGCAGCGGTTTTCCAGTGGTCGAAGCAGACTTCTAGAAAGCGGTCGGAGCCGCTAAGTAATCGTGTCGTCGACGTTGTGTAAAATGTGTACGGCCACAGGGAGATTACGTGCACAAGTGACACAAGTTTCGCAGGTATCGTGTGACAAATTTGTGAGAAAAAAATATGGGGGATGTTGTAACTCGTATGCACATAGTACCTCTTTGAGCGCTCCGAACCGTGACCATTCTGCTATTAACCCTAGAATGTTAAATTACTACTAAATTAAAGTTTAATGCTCCACATTTTATTCGAAGCAACTCATAACGTATAGGTTATGCATCAGTTAATTACCGTTATTAGGTCTCCGATGGTATGTTGCATAGCAAAGGAAGTACAAAAGTCGTGTTCAAAATTCGACAGCAGGCGTAAATTTCACTAGGTTTCGGTAATCGGGGGTTAACTGGTTTCCTTCTTCCTAGAACTCTCTCCACGGCTGTGAATAGCCTACGTTCCTATGTTTTGCGGTTTTCTTTCAGTGACGTCACCATCCAAATACTGATAAAACACGGGTTGCGGTGACTGGAAATATAAATGTATTTCCATATTTGAACACAGGCAAATTGTTCGCGTACGCATATTCGGAAAGCGAGGACAAAACGGTATTTCTTCCGTAAAGAAATGGATTTGCAACTATATTATTTACGAAAGTTGCCTGGGGGAAAAAAAAGAAATGTGCAGAGACGAAGTAGTGTGAGTTACTTGTGCTAATGTAGAGAGACAGAGCAACCATTGACGCAGTGTCAAAGTGTAGGAGGGGCTGAGGCGTGTGTGTAGAGCAAAGTTTGGAGGAGGCGCTACGAAGCGGGCCTGTTTGCCGTGCTTAGCGGCCGCCACCGCTGCCGGGCCTGGCTTTGGCTGGCGGCCACCGCGCACCTCGGCCCACACCGCCCCCGCACGCCAGACACCGACAGACAGAGGCGCTGCCCTACGCAATACCGTTCAGTTCTTTCTCACGGCGATGCCCTCCCTACGCGTGCCCTGACAACTGGAGATCGTGTACGGGGACGAAAGCTGGGCTCTCTCCTTACACGACGCTAAAATATGACACCTTGAGATTGAATCAGTCATGTGCTCACCGTGAAAAGAAATTGGCGACTGAATTAGAGCTAATTCGAAGGTGCAAAGAAAATCAGTTATAAGAATATGCCCTCGACTGTTGATTGTCTAACACTCAGTCGTGTAAGCCGAAAATTGAGTGCATTACCACTACTAGTCAGCTTTCAGATGCGAAAAAGGCGAGGAAGTTGTAATATCGTGGTGAGATCTGGTTTTAAGAACTTCGGACACGGTCTTAGGTATAATTTTGCGCTTGAAGGGACCTGCACACGTTCAGTTTTTGCTGATAATTCTAGTTTGCCAAATCTTCAATATGTTGATCCGACCTCACACAATTGATAACATTGACAAAACTTGTGAGTCGTCAGCGCGATTTTACGAGGTTAAAATGTCGAAAATCCAAAATAAAGCGTTTGCTGCAGTTACATCACCTATAGCTTGCAAGCAACAGAAAACAAAAAGTCGAAATGGATCCGATAATGGTTGAGGAAAAAAAGGAGCGACTGATCACGTGTTAATTTACTGACTGAAGTCAGAAACGTGCACCCGAAAGATTTAATGGTTTACTGGCGAGCCCTGCCTCTTACGTCAGGTTGTTATCGTTGATACGGGATAAAACAGAGAAGCAAAATACGTTAGTGAAAGAAACAGTAGCAATTCGACAAGAGATTAGGAGTGACTTAGAGATTTCTGGTGACAAGCAGCTCATTCTAATGCTCAAAGTGTAGTTCTATGATATGAGCTAGCACAGTCAGTAAAATTCTGTGGAAACCTGCGAAACAGTTACATATGCCTGGCAAGGATCTGTTCAGAAAATTTACGTATAACCCTTTTTTTAGCTTTGTGATACGTTGGTGAAACTGACGTGTATTTCGCACACCTCTTTCTAGTCAAAGCAGAGATATGAACTGTTTTTCGATCTGGTAGCGTTTTTTTCCAAACTGCTGTACCACATTTTCAAATCAATGAAGTAAGCAGTGTCATAGGGAATCCTCCATTAACCATTCTAAAGTGGTATAACAGTGATTACCAATGCACTGGCCTATTAAAATTCTTTTGTGTTAAGACTCCTTAAAAATTCAATCTGATGTACAGTACACACAACAGCGTATTGGAAGATAAACAGTGACCACTAACTCCGGATGCCTGTTTCCGGAAGCTCTGTCAACATCGGCATGGAGAATATTGTCAAACCGTCAATACTTGACCCCACGCGTTCAGTGCGTATTGACAATACTGAGAATATTTTGAGGTCCATCAATACTGCTCGTCAATGTTTCTAGTATTGACAACACGTCAATACGCGCCCTCAGGCGGTCGTTATATTAACAGCTCGACAATATGATTGATCGTGTGGGAGCCCCTTAACGATTCATTTCCAACCGCAGAATTGCCGTCGACTTTCCGACGTTACGCGAATTAGCAGTTGAGGTGTTTATGCTTACCAATGAGTTCTTCCAAATATTTGATGCTGAAAGGGCGAGGAAAAAAAACACATCTTCATAGCCTCTGATGATATCTCCCACAGCAGGGAACGAAACGTGAGCCACAAATTGTGCGTAAGACAGTCTTATGAGTTATAAAAGACTGTAGTTTATGTAGGTAGCCTTTCGCGACCTCCTTTATTAAGCAAGGTGCGTTTACCTTGTACATTACTTCCGTACATCATCGTGATCTATGTACTGGTTGAACAACACGAGGGAATAGCCCGCAACACTCTTATCTCACTGCCGGCCAGTGTGGCCTTGCGGTTCTAGGCGCTTCAGTTTGGAACCGCGTGACCGCTAGGTCGCAGGTTCGAATCCTGCCTCGGGCATGGATGTGTGTGATGTCCTTAGGTTAGTTACGTTTAAGCAGTTCTAAGTTCTAGGGGACTGATGACCTCAGATGTTGAGTCCCATAGTGCTCAGAGCCATTCTCATTCTCTTATCTCACTCATTAATTATTGAATCGGTTTTATCCTTACGTTCTTATAACTTAAACCGCTTTTTCTGTATAAATTGTAGATAGTCTTTCGAAAATAAACTTAACATCAAAATTGCGGATAGTAGACAAGTGAGGTATTTCTACTATGGACGAAGAAAGGAGGATATCAGTAGCAGATTAACACAGGCGAAGAGATCATACCTCGCTAAAAGAAATCTACTTTTATCAAACATAGCCTTTATTTCGAGCGGTGACTTATTGAGAACGCACGTGTATGGAGCGCAACATTCTTTGGATATGTCTCTTGGACTGTGCAAAAAATCGGAGAAGAAAAGAGCCAAAGCGTTCGAGATACGGAGTTGCAGAAAGGTTCTGAAAACTACGGGGACCGATAGGAAACGAGCAGATTCTTTGTAGAATTGGCGAGGAAAGGGATATATTGAAAACACTGACAATACAGAGGGCCGAGACGATAGAACAAGCGTTAAGACACCAGGGAATAACGCCTATAGTGCTAGTGGGAGCTGTAGAAGGCAAAAACTGAAGCGGAAGACAGAAATTGAAATACATCCAACGCATACGGTGCAAGTGCTTTCACACGAGAGCTAGCGGTCCGCACCAGACAATCTGCCGAGCATCACAAATCATAACATTAACTTGGCTGACTACCGTGGATCTGTACGATCTTATTAAACATACACTGAAGTCAAATGATACGTGTATACCAAACACAGGCACACTGAGGCACTAGCTATCTATAAGTAACAGTTAAAGAGCGGCGAAATTCCAGCGCAGTTCCCAAGGCGATACAGTATTAGTTGCCAGAAAGAGTAGGATCACATCAGTCTCAAACCTAAGACCAGTAATATAACTCACAGCAGATTTCAACATTTTTTAAATCGTTGCGTCAGCGCACGTAACACAAGAGCTGGGGTTCCCAAACTTTTCCTTACGGTGGAACACTTTGGGAATCGCGGTACTTTGATGGAACACCTTGCTTATTTTGAAAGTGAATAAATTTTTTTTAAATAACTGGTTTTATTCCGTGTTCCAGACACACGATTACTTCACTCCTGAAACCGTTCTCCTGACTGCTTTAATGCGGCCTGCCACGACACTCGCGCACGCGCCAATCTCTTCGTCTCATAGCTCCGTTTACACCTGACCACCTCGATTACTTCCCGGATATATTGGAATATTTGACCCCCTACGTCTACCTCTAGCACGGTTTTCCGAACTCCGTTCCGTGGAACACTGGTACTCCGTGAAAAACTATTAATAACATGCCGTTTTTCCCGACATTTTGACGATACTAATTATTTTTTAATTTTTATTTTTGTGCTCTCAGCTATCGTGTGTCTGGAGGCTGGCTCGAACTCCACAGAGCCTTACTAGGGATGGCCTTTCTGCAATCTTTGATGAGACTTACGCAGACAGTTATAAGGGGGCCTACAAATTAGCAAAGATTTGCAGAGGTGAAAAGAAATGAAAAGTTGCAAAAACCGATAACTTGGCGGGGTATCGAACTCGAGACCTATTGAACCGTAGTTGGACACTTTACCCGTGTGCCGCCGAGCCGACACTCGTAACAAAAGAATAAATAAAAAAAATATCGAGTTATGATGTCGAAAGAGATGCAAGCAGCACGTGCAGGAAGCTGTATCGGTGACGGGCGAGCAGCAGTTGGCTGGGCTGCCGGAACTAGGTGGTAGGAGTGGGGGGGGGGGGGAATCCTGGCGCCAGATTAGGGCGGGTGGGGGGGAGAGTTGTGGCGACCGCAGTGTTGTGTGGGCCGCAGAAGCGCGGCCTGTCAGGGGCAGGCTGCGGTTTGGCGGCGGCGGCGGCATTACGTTTTAACGGCGACGGGCGCGCTCGTGTCGGCGGCCGGCCGCGCCTGCATTTTACATCGCGCCCGCCGCAAACAGCGCAGCGCCGCGCCGTCAGACATCGATAACCTGACACGTGGCCGCGGCGCTCGCCTCGCCCCCTTCCCGCCCCCTTCCTTCGCCCCTGCCCGGCCCACAGCTTCCGCCTGACCCAGAATTTCCGAGCTGACAGCACAACCTGACAGCCCCACCCTGACACCTCGCACCGTGTCGTCCCGGAGATCGCGAACTCCTGCTCAGAGTTAGAAGAAGGTGTCATTCGTGCTTCCCGTACAAAAATCTCGATTCTAACCATTACAGAGCATTTTAGATCCACATTTTTGTACCTTGCAGCGCTCCGTATCTTGTGAAGCGGAGAGTACGAACTATAGCGGAATCCTTCGTCAGATGCGATCAGGCGGAATGTCTTCGTAAATGCGAGTGTTCGGAAATTACCGTTAGAGACTTCTAGGACTGAGCGGAGTGCGTACAAAATATTTGCAATAGGAAACCGTGTCCGGAAACGTACAGTTTCGGTCCTACGACGGTTTCAGTTCAGATGTTACACTCGTCCACTGTTGCTTGACGAACTGAATTAGGCGTGACGCAGTACAATTTTTAGGTAATAATTCGAAAGCAAACGTAACGAAACATCTGTTCATCACTTAAGCACATTTGTTTGTATTAACACTTAAACTTTGTGTTTACACTATTTGAAAGCAAGTAAGAACCCAACATACTGTACGTACTGCTCAATGTGGCGACCACCAGCGTCGCTACAGAATGTTCTGGTACACACTGTCCATCCCACCTGGTGCCTCTTCAATTTCTAGTGCAGCGGCCAGAACTCTTGTCTTGCAAATTGAGCTTTGAATAGGACCCCGTTATGTGCGACATAATGCACGTCATCCTGTGTACCCTATTGCATACCGGGACAAGCAACTTTTCCCTTTCCCTCAGCATACGTGGACGCGTTACACATCTAAATTGAAACCGTCCGCGCATAGGTTCCTGTTCAAAATATTATATATTCACTCACTCCTGCAAGTCGCTGAAGTTTCTGACGCGAATTTCCGAATACCCTGTATATGACTGACTCGAAAAATATTTGGCGGATAGAACACAATACGTTACTTGACGGCGAAATTTTTACAGAAACGAAAGTAACATTTATTTATTTATTCTTTCGGCATGTACAAGGCAAATATTACAGTGTCATTACAATCCACCAGGAAATTACAACACTACACAATGCTACTTACAGTTTTGAGCCAATCTATGGCTAGGTCAGGCAGGTAATGCATGTCCTTCAGTTCACCACTATATCCTACCACGTCACACACCAGTAGGTGGTCCATTGTCTGGATTTCACCACATTCACACACGGGACTCTCCGCAAGTCCCCACTTATTCATTAGATGTTTGCATCTTCCCACGCTTGTTCTAAGGTGATTTAAGGCAACCCAGAGCTTCCGAGGGAGATCAAAACCATTTATCTTCTTGCTGGGGTCATCGATAAGCTTTTGGTTCTTGTGTGTCCCTTTGCGCCACAATTCCCCCCAGGCTAGCTTTGGGTCGAAGTCCTGTAATTCCCTGCCAATCTTCCAAAAGGGGGACCTAGATTTTAGCCTGTTGATGGGTGATAAGTCTTGGTGTATAGGGAGTTCTGGATTGTGTACGATCTTCCTATATATTCTTGAGGTCGCAATGGAGCGCCTTATATCAGGGGGTTCTATGTTCGCAAGGACTGGGAGCCAGTCACATGGGGTAGCCCTAAGTGTGCCTGAGATAATTCTCATCGTCTCTTTCAATTGGGTGTCTACTTTATTTACATGCGCACTTTTCGCCCAGACTGGTGAACAATATTCAGCCACGCTGTACACGACGGCTAATGCTGACGTCCTTAGTGTATTAGCTCCGCACCCCCATGATGTTCCGGCCAGTTTAGACATAATGGCATTTCGAAATTTTAATTTCTGTTTGGTGTCGTCCAGACGGGAGCTAAACAGTGTACGGTCTAATTTTACTCCCAGATATTTGGGCTTATCTTCATGTCTGATATGCCGGTCATTCAGGGACAGCTGTAGTTTCCTGCTTGAAGCTCTGTTATTAAGGTGCATTATGGTACTGGTCGTTTTATTGGGGTTGGGATGCAAATGCCACTTAAGGTAGTAGGTGTTCAGCGCTTCAAGGTCCGCATTCAATGTTTTTTCAAGATCTTCGAAATTTTTGCTTTGGTATGCGATGGCCAGATCATCCGCATACGCAAATTTACGCGACCTGGTGCTCGGCATATCAGATATGTATAAATTAAAAAGGGTCGGCGCCAGGGCTGACCCCTGCGGCAGGCCATTGTTTATGACCATGCTTTTGCTGCTCTTTCCATGGCTTCCTGCCTGTCAGCATATTTTTTAGTAATGTGTACGTCTGATTGCATTTGATAATTCGAGTAAGCTTGAGCAGTAGTCCTTCGGTCCAGACAGTGTCATAGGCTGATGTAAGATCTATTAATACCAGGCCCGTTTTCAGCTTGTTCTGATAGCCTTTCTCTATATATGTTGTAAGGGACAAAACTTGTTCACAGCAGTTCCTTCCCACACGCAACCCTGCTTGATAGTCCGGGAGGTTCGCCTCAATGTATGGTGCTAGTCTGGCCAGTAATATTCTCTCCAATAGTTCGTAAGAGGTACAAAGTAGTGAGATCGGTCTATAGTTCTTTGGATTATCTCCATCCTTCCCTGGTTTCAGTACCGCTATTACCTTAGCTTCTTTCCATAACTTCGGGAGTGCACCTGATTTAATGCATTCCGGGAAGAGCTTGGCCATCCATTTCCTCCCAATGGGTCCCAGCTCCCTCAGAAATTCTGGGAGGATTTCGTCGGGTCCGGCTGCTTTCCCTGTTTTCATTAGTGTTAGGGCCTGGGTAATCTCCTCGACGTCTACTGCTTCGACAATATCTAGATTAGTTGCATTATTGGCTAATTCCTCGGTTAGGTTCCTGGAGATCCTTTTCTTCTCCTCAGTCTTCAGGCGTATTTTGGAGGTCTGTTTCATGGCAGTCGCTATTTCGGATGGGCCCACACCCGCGGTCGATCTTCGTGGTGTTGTGGCACTGCCCAGTTTCCGTAGTAGACCCCAGCTCTTCCTGCTAGAATGGGTAAAGTCCAGATTCTCCATTGCCATCTTCCACCTGTTCCTACGTTCCTCGTTCATAGTGTTGATCAGTCGTTCTGCAGTCTCGTCCTCCCCACTCCTCTCGTACTGCTCTAACAATGACTCGGACTCCTCTGACCAGCAAGGAATGTATTCCCTCCGGGCCCCTCGGGGGATAGCCTTTAGGGCCCCTTTATATATCAGGTTTACAAACCTTTGGTAGTTCTATGGACTTGGTGGTATTCGATTTATTGTCTTGTCAATAAAAGATTTATATTTCCCCCAGTCTGCTTTTCTCAGATTCCACCGTGGAATCGGGGGGGGCTCTTTATGATTGGGATGGAAAGGCCGATCTCCACAATAATCGGGAGGTGTTGGCTCCGTGGGAAAGCTTCGAGGACTCTTCTTGTAGCTTGCATTGGTACTCCCGTTGCGCCGCGTGTGACAAAGGTCAGGTCAGGTGTCGTCTTTGTGCCCCACTTTTGAATTGAAGGACGCTCTGTCCTCGGGATCAAACAGGAGGTGTAGGTCCCGGTTGTCAGCCCAGTCACTTAGTCCAACGCCTTCCGGAGTGGATCTCTGATATCCCCATCTGGTGTGCTGGGAATTAAAGTCGCCGGCATAGATTGCTGGATGATTAGCCTGCGGTAAGATTCCTATAAGCCATTGCTGCGAAGGTGGTTTGTAGACATTGTAGATTGTCATCTCTCCCAGTTTAATGCCTATTGCGTGTGGAACCGATTCCACATTGTTCTCGAGGTTTCCTAGAAGCTCCTTTTTCACCAGGGTCGCCATACCACGTTTGTCGTGTCCTGAGTATCCCACATTGGTGAATCCTGGTATGCATAATCGTTCGATGTTTTCATCCGTCAGGTGTGTCTCCTGCAAGAGTACGACACTTACTCTTTCTCTAGTTACAATTTTTTCAAGGATTTCTCCTTTCGTCCTTGTGTAGCCTTCTATATTGAAGTGGCACACTCTCACCATCTTCGTGGAGTAATTCTGCTTCTGAATCGTTTGCCTTCTTGTGGGCCGAGAGGCATTTGAGCGTCCGGTCGCCGGAATTGTGTAGACTTTTTGCCGTTGCATTTTACTGCATCGTTGCCCGGGGAGCACCATCTTAGAGGTTGTCTACAAGTCGCTCCCCGAAAGTGACATTGGGTGTAACCCAGAGAAGGATACTAGTCACTCTATTTTCAGCGTACTTGAACCATTTATCAAACAGGATCAGCGGCACAAATAGGTTTTTGGATTTCAGCTCTCTTTAAATGTAGGTAAATGTAAGGTAATTCATATAAACGAGAAAGAACCGTGTAGTACGTGATTACAAGATTAATGGTGAACATCTCGGTCATGTCGTATCGTAAAAGGGCATTCAATAAATTAGAGAGACAAATTGATGTAGAAATAAAACAGTTTGTAGTAGTAGTTTTGTGTACTTTCATGACTTTTTACTTTCGTATCCACTGGGATGAGCTGAGAACAGCTGGCGGATAAAATTTCTTTTGTTTATAAGCTCAGTATTGCATTTCCACTTAGTTGAACAACGCTCTGTGACCGTTTTTTGCTTTCGGAAGCCTACAAAACCGAATGATTTACAATATGGCCAAAGTAGTAAGAGGGCGCATAAACTTTTTAACTGGATAGAACAGTTCAAAAACGGTGTAAACTTCAACTTCGACGATCAACGTCCTGGCCCACCAGCTGAAGTGTCAACTGCTTGTCTTGAAACCCAAAGTGACGACGACATTACTCCTGAAGACCGACGTGTTACATTGAACTGTAGCAGAGACAGTTGCAGGGAATGTTGACACAGGTCATAACGTTATCAGCAACGAGCTCAGGTATAGTAAAACAAGTGTAAGGTGGGTCCCTAAAGAATTTACGCTACGACACACGAAAACACACTCGGAAGTGTGTATAGACTAGAAAGGATGCAATGAAATCCTTATCTTAACAAGATTTGAACTTGCGATGAAACTTGGATCCACCAATTTGAACCAGAGTCTGAAAGACAAAGCTTGGATTGGAAGCACCTCAGCTCACTTGTCCGAAAGAAATTCGGAATGCAAGCAACACTACGAAAAGTCATGTTGACCCTCTTATGAGATGCTTGTAACCTCCCCCTCAGTTATCGACCTTAATGACAGTGAAAAATGAAACCACGTGTACCTAATGGGAATTTTGGAAAAGCAATCGTCACCGAAGTTAACCTGTCGGTAAAGAGGGAGGAAAGGGTTACATCTCAATGAAAGGAAAAATGCAAATGAAACTGGTGGAAATTAATTTTGAAAAGGGGTAAAGTTAATAAAGAAAGTAAATGTGCGGCCGTTACGTCAACAATTAACTAGCGGTAATTAGATATTTGAGATTTGGGGGAAATCACGGTCGCCTGTCCTAAGGACAATTACTATAGTAACTGAAAAAGAAAGGTTATTACACATATAATTAGCACTAGAAGCGTGGCAACTGAAGGTTGACACGTGTAGTGTGAAAACTGAAAGTTTGTCAGAAGTAATAAATTTCGCTACACTCTGACTTAATTTAGCAAAAGAATTAATAAATCCGGAAAATCGAAAGTTAATTTAGTGACTGAAGTTAATAGTGAGCTTTCTTTCGAAATCCAGCAGATTACGGTTAGCCTTGGACTACCTCAACAATCATTTCAAAAGCAACTTGACTCTACGCAATTTAGAAACAAGAGATTTAACTTTGAACTTGAATTAAATGATTCTGAATAATTAACAATAGTAAAATTTAGTACGTACCAAGCTGAGCTGCAGTCACAGGTAAGCTAAAATATGCTAACAAAACTCGCACTCTTAATTTGTGCTTGTGTAATCTAACTATTGTAGCCAGCTATGCTTTAACTGCACTTTGAAACTAAAGTAATGAAATGCAATGATAGTACTTTAATGCTGGCGTCTGAATTTCAACGACACTCGGTTTCATTTCGGAAAAGGAAGGGACCCTGCTTGGTAATGCAATTGGGACAATGAGCAACAAAGGTTCATGCTGAGTTGCTGTAATTTTGCGAGGCAAATGGAACAATGTGAAAAGCTGAGGTCTGCCATACAGTTCTGAAACTTTACGTGCTTTTGGTCTTCCTTGTTAGTTGATTGAAGGTTTGAAGCCGTCGATCGAGGAGGTGGCGACAGTCACTCATTGTCGGCCGTCGCTGTTGCAGAAGCTGGATGTTGGCGCGCGTTCTTCTCAACACGGTCACCAGACGAAACGGGCTCTTGATGTGCGCCAGCTAATGCTTCCCGTCCGCGACACCATGTCAGAAACTATCATCGCAAGTCGAGCGCAATTACATGCTGCCAAACCCCGAAAGCGCGGCAACTCGCGGGAGCGTCACACCACACACCTGCTCCACTCGCTACTCCAGCCAGACCCCAACTGCTCTGCCCGCGCTCCACGCGGCAGAGTTAACACTACCCAAGATCCTACACACTTTGATTCTTCACACGACCTATCGATGTAATCGTTCGATAGCAGTTTTCCCTAGGCAAGACCCAGCGTAAAAATACAAATAATATTTACGAAACAAACCAATTATACATCGACATAAATGCATATATATATATATATACTAATAGTAAAACAGTTACAATATACGAAGACACAGAAATGTTATATATTCAGGTAACAGAAATAAGGAAAACAAATTTATAGTACAATAGATGGAAATAGGAGGATATGCATTTCCGGCGTTACACGTGCCCCACATTGTCTGAGGATGTTCGTGTAACCTAAACAGACTCAGAAAATGTCCCAAAAAAGAAACAGCGGAAATGCATATGCTCAAAACATCAACAAAATTTAGCATTCGTCTAATTAACCGTAAACCAATTTTTAGACGATAATAATTGAGTGGAGACACTCCTAATCTTATTCCACTCTGTCATCTTGCACAAAATAAAACAGGTTGACAATATATTAAAATTCATAGAAAGCATAGAAAATGGTTTAGCTATTCTAAAAATCTAAATTCCTAGCAGTATCAAGAAATGGAATACTATTTACAAAATTAATCAGATTACATGGTCATAGAAATCAGGTATATCAAAATACGCAAATTAATAATTAATTACATAGAATACGTATTTTATATAAACTTTTCATAATTAATATTCTCGTCATGAGTGTGCACTTGACGCTAAACAAGAAAATAATATACAGCAGATCGACAAAAACATAAATGTTGACAACAGAATTCTTTCATATCAGCTGTCCGGGAAGAAACACAACTCCGCCTTCCGTACTCGCAAGTACAAAGAATGCCGACAGCGGCACAAGAGCCGACAGCGACCCAAGAGCCGACAGCGGCTCCACCTTGTCAGTATTGTTGCGCCCGCCTGTGCGGCACGCTTGATCTCACTCGCCTGTGTAACGGCATTTCCAGAACGTCCGTTTCACTGAATTCTTTAGGAAAACTCACTCCCGAGTAATCTCAAGGAGTCCCTTAATACTGTCACAGTGGATAACTCAACACTGTCCATCATCACACGCATGTACTAGCCTGAAACTTAAAACAGCGTCTAAGTACATCGGCAATGACTAGTAAAACACACATTCATGAAATCTGACAGCTAGTTACAAAAGCATATTTACATTCCTTAATCTACTGTGACTCAGCTGAAAACTTAAACTAGCAGCTTGGATTTTTCAATTGGTTAAAACGTCTAATCAAAAATTAATTACTTGTTAATTACAAGTTCTTTAATGACCTCTAGGTCAGGCAAAAGCATCGCAACATGTCACATCCTTAAATCTTACACTCTATATTACATACTGTACAAATTACCCATTCTGTGGTATTAATCAATCCTAGGTTGGTACAATTTCAAGTCTACAATATTCCGTATACCTAATCGTTTTCCAGAGCTTGGATACTCTAAGCAATAAGCATTTGTGTGAGGTATACCAATGACTTTATATGGTCCATTATACACAAACTTAAATTTAGAGATTTCATTGTCTATCTCGCTCGATTTCTCGTGAGCTTTTACAAGAACTAAGTCTCCGATTGCAAACTTAGCAAATCGCGCTTTAGCGTCATGACGACGTATGCCAGCATCAGCTTTTAGCTTCATTACTTCTCGCAAACGATCTTTTTTCACACCAATACTAATGTCAATCCGTGGAGGGAATTTGATTATCTCTTCCAATTGTTTGTCAATACTGAGATTCCTCACGTTACAGTAGTTCAAATTCATATCTACATCAATACCATTCGGCCAGTTAACAATGTGTATAGGCTGGTATTGCCTATGCACACCGTCTCCTGCCTCGTCAAAGCTAACTACTATTGTTTTATCTTGTGACGTACATGTCAAAGTTTTGCTTTCGCAATTAATCACTGCACGGTACTTTAATAGCCAATCTAACCCGATAATTACTTCCGTAGTTAAGTCTGGCACGACGACAAACTCTTGCTCAAATCGTGCCCCACATATCTCGAAGTTGACAAAAATCTGTTTTGTGACCGGTTTACTGGCCTTCCCAGTAGCACCGATAATTTTCACTCCTGTTACTGGCATAACTACGATACCAGGTCTGTCTTTCAGTAACTCAAATATTTTCCCAGATACAGCACTCAATTCTGCACCGGTGTCAATCAACACGTTTAGTTGTAGGTCGTGCATATTAGCAGACACTACTATCTGTCTACACTTGTCCTCGACTGTTTCTTTATTTTCCCACAATAAATCCTCGTCTATATCCAGGTCATTCCAGAAAAAAACATCTGGCTTTGATCCTAAATCCGGTTTATCTGGCGGCTTTTTCAGCCTCTGTTCACATACAGTCTTAATTTCAACACGTTTGTCCTGAGGCTTAGTCTGTAGCTTCGCCTCCAATACCGAAACCTTTTCCTCTAACTCGTCAACTAGTGAGTGTTGCCCTGCTATCATTTCACTAATTGTCACCTTCGTTGATTCCATTTTGGCCAGATTGATATCATCCGCCAATCTACCTGGAGGAATGTGCCCAGTAGTCTCTGCAATTACTTCCGCTAGATCTGCGCAACCCACACTGCTATCGTCTGACCGTATAATGTCAGCTCTAACCTCATACACGCTGTAATCCACATGCTTTTCTACCAATCGTGTCCGGCTATCACCAAAATTTTCGTAATCTTTCTCCTCAATACTTTCGCAATGTTTAAATTGGAGTTTTGCGTCAGATGGGTCGGCTACTTCTACCACTGTAACTTTCGGTAAAGTCTGCCGGTTAGGGCCAGAACTTTCCGTTACTACTTCAACAGCCAACTCCTGCGGGACGAAACACGACGAATCTTGCTCGTGCTCCCCATTAACATCAACTATTTCTAGTAAAGTCTGCCGGTTAGGGCCAGAACTTCCTATCACTTCACAAATACTATCTTCCTGTGGGACGAAACGCGGCAAATCCTGCCCGCGCTCCCCATAAACGCTTCTCCCATACAGACCCCTATAATCTCTTAGTTCGTCGTATAAGCGACCGAACTGCCTTAACCAGACCTCATCCCTCTCTGCATCCCCTCGCTCGATGACGGACGTTTTATCCGACATCTGATCTTCTCTCAACACTTGCGAATCATTCTTAAACTCAATCTCCAGTTCCGCTGTGGGTATTACAGCTACCACTTTATAATCGATTTCCGGAACACTACTTAAATTGTTCTCACTGACAGTGAATGTACTTCCTACTGCCGTGTATACAGCTGATTTACTACCTGTGGGCGCACTCCTTTCTCCTAACACTGGCACACTCTCCCGCCGTTGATTATTCCACACGGAATTTTCATAACGACGACACCTGGGTTTTCTACTGTTATTGGGCCGCCAAAATTTCTCCACGCCCGGTCGGCCCCTCACCGGCGCGGCTAATGGTTTCCCTGTCTCGTCCCAGCAGATACGCTCCCCGGATGCTGCTGAGGCGGCTGATCACACACTCTGGCGTTATTACTATTCTGCGAAGCCCGTATCACGCTAGTATGATACTGGTTTCCGTCATTCCTGTTATTATTTGCAGTGTATCGATTGTCATTACGGCCCGAACCACTATTGTTATTGCTGCCAAGATTGCGGTATGCATTATTCCCATAGTTATGATTGTTGTGGTTGCTGTGGTACCCGTTGTTGTTACCACGGCCTCTACCAGTATCGCGATTATTGCGCCAATTGTCCTCGTCCTCAACTCTTTCCAGGAAATGATTGATTGTCCTGTAATTGCTTCCTACGTAGCGTTTTGTATCATCTGGAAGCTTCTTGTAGAGTTCCCAGACTATTTCGGATTCCGTGCGGCGATCACGCAAATATTCCAACTTGCGGATCCAGCCCTCACAAAACTCCTTCATCGAGCCGCGCGAATTCGCTTCGAAAGGCCTCGATACGACAAATTCGCGCCAGACACTTTGCTGTTTTTGCTCTGACCAGTATTCAGCCAGAAACAAATTTTTAAACTCGTCAAAGGTCAGGTTCGTAATGTTGAGGTTTAAGCCCCAACGCTTGGCATCACCAGCCAACACATCAATAACCGCATTAATTTTTCTCTCATTAGTCCATGATCTGGGTAAAACTCTTTCACAGTTTTTAATGAAATCCGTCGCGTGTATACCGCCTTTTTTCAAGGGGTCGAACCGCTCCTCTTTCGTCAACAATTCCGAACTATGTGCACAGATTGGCACATAGCTCTGTTTTTCTTCAAGTTTCTTTTCTAATTCCGACACTCTCGTAATCACTTGGCAAGTGGTTGTCGCAAGCGTTTCCACTTCCCTCTTTTTCTCTTCGCAGGCATTAGCCTGCTTCCTCACTTTGGTATCTACTTCGGATACTAAAACCTTTAAAGTTTCCACCTTCTGTTGATCGTCTTTTCTCACTAATTGAATTTGTTCCGTCACCTTATTCTCGATGATCGGAGCAACTGCGTCTCCTACACTTTTCTCGATTCTGCTAATTTCGGAATAAAAACGAGTATTTATGCTCGCAATTTCCCCTGAACGCCTATCATTTCCTGTTTAAGATTACTGATTTCGGTATTAATCACAACAATATCTTCTTTGATTTTATCAACTTTTGTGTTAACAACTCCAACATTGTTGTTAACAACATTAATAGCTTTGTTGTGACTGTCTAGCTTTCGTTCAATTTTTTCAGACTGAGCTTCTTGCTTGGCCGATTGACTCTTGATTTCGTTAATCAAAACATTCAATAAATCAGCCAAATTCCCGGAAACTACCGGTTTTACTTCCGTAGCGGCTTCCTCTTTAATTGTCCCCCCGTATTCGCCATCAAGGGATTCACATTTGATTTTCACTTCCGACTCCGAAACATTTTCTAAAGTGTGGAATTCCATTTCTGCTCTTTGTTGCGTTTCGGCGGTCGCGTCTTTCATGCTAGCCGCCTGTCCCTGAACAATGGGTACCGCGGTGCGCGTTTCCCACTGTTCGACCGATTGTTCCTTATCCAAGCCTACCAAATTTTGGTAATTGTTGCCTTCACTCATTTTAATAATTTTCAATATAAATGCCAAATCTCAAATCTAATTAGGATTCCTCACACTAATATTCTCGCTGACGTATCGACCATTTCGTAACCAGTACTTTGTTACGAGATTTGCACAATGCAAAATTCGTGTCCAGAACAACCTCAAACCTGAAGATCGTCCTGTCACCAGGTCGCCACGTGTAACCTCCCCCTCAGTTATCGACCTTAATGACAGTGAAAAATGAAACCGCGTGTACCTAATGGGAATTTTGGAAAAGCAATCGTCACCGAAGTTAACCTGTCGGTAAAGAGGGAGGAAAGGGCTACATCTCAATGAAAGGAAAAATGCAAATGAAACTGGTGGAAATTAATTTTGAAAAGGGGTAAAGTTAATAAAGAAAGTAAATGTGCGGCCGTTACGTCAACAGTTAACTAGCGGTAATTAGATATTTGAGATTTGGGGGAAATCACGGTCGCCTGTCCTAAGGACAATTACTATAGTAACTGAAAAAGAAAGGTTATTACACATGTAATTAGCACTAGAAGCGTGGCAACTGAAGGTTGACACGTGTAGTGTGAAAACTGAAAGTTTGTCAGAAGTAATAAATTTCGCTACACTCTGACTTAATTTAGCAAAAGAATTAATAAATCCGGAAAATCGAAAGTTAATTTAGTGACTGAAGTTAATAGTGAGCTTTCTTTCGAAATCCAGCAGAATACGGTTAGCCTTGGACTACCTCAACAATCATTTCAAAAGCAACTTGACTCTACGCAATTTAGAAACAAGAGATTTAACTTTGAACTTGAATTAAATGATTCTGAATAATTAACAATAGTAAAATTTAGTACGTACCAAGCTGAGCTGCAGTCACAGGTAAGCTAAAATATGCTAACAAAACTCGCACTCTTAATTTGTGCTTGTGTAATCTAACTATTGTAGCCAGCTATGCTTTAACTGCACTTTGAAACTAAAGTAATGAAATGCAATGATAGTACTTTAATGCTGGCGTCTGAATTTCAACGACACTCGGTTTCATTTCGGAAAAGGAAGGGACCCTGCTTGGTAATGCAATTGGGACAATGAGCAACAAAGGTTCATGCTGAGTTGCTGTAATTTTGCGAGGCAAATGGAACAATGTGAAAAGCTGAGGTCTGCCATACAGTTCTGAAACTTTACGTGCTTTTGGTCTTCCTTGTTAGTTGATTGAAGGTTTGAAGCCGTCGATCGAGGAGGTGGCGACAGTCACTCATTGTCGGCCGTCGCTGTTGCAGAAGCTGGATGTTGGCGCGCGTTCTTCTCAACACGGTCACCAGACGAAACGGGCTCTTGATGTGCGCCAGCTAATGCTTCCCGTCCGCGACACCATGTCAGAAACTATCATCGCAAGTCGAGCGCAATTACATGCTGCCAAACCCCGAAAGCGCGGCAACTCGCGGGAGCGTCACACCACATACCTGCTCCACTCGCTACTCCAGCCAGACCCCAACTGCTCTGCCCGCGCTCCACGCGGCAGAGTTCACACTACCCAAGATCCTACACACTTTGATTCTTCACACGACCTATCGATGTAATCGTTCGATAGCAGTTTTCCCTAGGCAAGACCCAGCGTAAAAATACAAATAATATTTACGAAACAAACCAATTATACATCGACATAAATGCATATATATATATATATATATATATATATATATATATATATATACTAATAGTAAAACAGTTACAATATACGAAGACACAGAAATGTTATATATTCAGGTAACAGAAATAAGGAAAACAAATTTATAGTACAATAGATGGAAATAGGAGGATATGCATTTCCGGCGTTACATGCTCAGGGTCTCGTCTCTTGTAATTATTTGGAAGATCAACTTAAAGTAAACAGTGCCTATTATTCAGACATGCTGATGAATAAAATAAAGCCAGCAATAAGAGAAAAACGTCGAGGTCGTCAAAGAAACGGCGTGATACTGCCACACCACCCAACTAAAAAACGTGTTGGGAGTAATACCTCATCGTCCCTACAGTCCAGATTTGTTTCCCTTAGATTTTCATTTGTTGGCACCATTCAGGAAGGCATTACGGTGAAGTAGTAAATTTCTCATTGCGTAAAAATACAGGTTCTTTTTCTACATCATTTAGTCCGTTTAATTAGTGAATCGCCCTCGTATTTAGGGGTAAAAGACTTGGGTTTGTTGGAACGGTTCTAGATAAATAAACTGGAACTGCAAAGGAAGTCGCATACGTACGTTAGTGCCACCTTTTCTATAGTATTGTGAATTCAGTGACGCACTGCTAAAACCGTAACAGATCGGTATATAGGCCATAAGAAAGTGTAGGGTACCTCAATGAGAATGACCTAGTTGTCGCGAAAACGTGTTGGATCAATTTGGAGAACATGTATTCAAAGAAGACGGTGGTCATTACGCTGCTACCAACGAATATCTACCGTAGAGGTCAAGACAATAACATGAGATTTGAGGACACAGGGCTGAAGAACATATATCAGTGATTTTGACCGTTAAAGAAAAAGACGAAAGCATTGGTACGATGTACCCACCGCCATGCACCATATCGTGGATTGCTCATTACGTATGTAGATTTAGCTTCCATTAGCGCCTGTAGAGGAGGGAGAAATAGTATCGGTACCCCTTTATCATTCTGCGAGGAGATAATTTGGTGACTGTCCGTCGCAGATTTTCACTGCACGACTCCCGTGTTCGTAACAAAGTACTTCCAGAAGAACTTTCTTACTTTCGGCCAGTTTACGTTATAAAAAGGCTTTCGGTCGCCAAGCTATTTTTTTGTCAAAGAATCAATATTACACTGTGGGGGCGGCATCTCGACCCGCATATGGACCGATCTTATTACTGATTGGTAACAAACATGGATTAATAGGCTATGAGTTCCAGTGTACTAGCCATAATAAGGGCGCCATAAGATGGCTACTGGCCACGAGGTTCTGATCGTTAGAAGTCGGCACCATTCGTGATCGTTAGACGTCGGCGCCATTCGGAACACTTCGTGTCGACTGTTCTGTCACAGAATGCTGCCTACCCAGAGACCATCGAAGTTGTGACACAGTATCTGCTGTCTGAAGTGTTGTGTTGTTTTGTGTGAGCAGATGATTAGTTTATTAATAACAGTAATTGTACTTATATTTAAATACATCATACACTCTGCGACACATTCACAAATATTTGCTAAATGTTTTGAATTTCGCTTTTCTTCTAGTCGTTGCACTGTATTACAACAGCCTTAATTTAATTTCATATTCCTTGCTGCAGTTGTTGTCTCCGTAAGTATTTTTGTGTGTTACTGGTTGTGAGCAAGAAAACTGCATTCGGATCGCAGTTTGACGTCCACTGGAAGCGTATGGTAGACCACGATATGAAGAGCTGCTTGTATAATACGCATTTTCTTGGCTGATCCCGAAATTTCGGTTAATAAGTGCTCAGGAAAGCTTTAGATAATAAGTAAAATCTCGTCACCTAGGGTCATTCAGTCACAGGAACAAAACTGTACAGATATGAAAGAAAATAAGGGTAACAGATAAAAAGGAAAGAGAAAAAAGAACGTACGACCATTCGCAAATTACAGATATGTCGTTAACA
This sequence comes from Schistocerca nitens, assembly GCF_023898315.1. NCBI lineage: Eukaryota > Metazoa > Arthropoda > Insecta > Orthoptera > Acrididae > Schistocerca > Schistocerca nitens. The sequence continues at coordinate 638,759,480 of NC_064621.1, forward strand.
CTGAACAGCTAGGTTGCGTCATGTTGAGTTGTCTCACTGACGGTGCGACAGTGGAGGGCAGTCGCGCCTACATGTGTCCCCCCCCCCCCCCCCAACCGTGACCGTTTCACCTCCCTTCGCTGAGCCGCGCCCCCACCCCTGTAAACCTCTGTTTTTTGTCTCGCGTTTTAGCTGTTGTTCGCAGCCGTCCCACCGTCACAAAAACAGCGCGGGGGAAAAACCGTCAATTTGTGTTCAGCCTGTAATGCCATTAAATCCACTTTAAAGTTAATCCTTTACTATTTGACCCGCATAACCGCCAGCACAGAGTAGAGCGGGCTTCCTAAAAAACAAAACAAAAAAGTAAATTGAACTGCAAGCAGATTAAGTTTACATTCGGCGACAAATTGAATATTCAACGAGTTGCCATCTGTTTGGCGATCCAATGATTATCATTGTCATACTACTGTCGGGCATATTGCGTCACAGCAGGGGAATGGCGGCGAGCATTAAACACACACACACTGTAGGTGCACGGGGTGTTTTATATTTATCTACACGGGTCGCGTTTTTCTGCTTGTCGTAGCTTCACATTTTGCGGCGCACTTCGCTGTTTGAAGTTGACGTATGTTTTACGCTTTGCCGCCGTAAAATATGTAAAAACAACACGTGCGGACAGGCGGCATTCACGCGCGATTTCCGACCCGATACATTTAGCGAAACCGTTATTACGTCAAATTGTGTTCTCGATGCACCGTAAAGATTCTGACCAACGATTCATATCTCGTATACCTGCTACCTCGCCCATTACAAAACTCCCGCTGTACTCAATGACGTGTTTTTCCTGTGGTCGGCTGAAAATCAGGATAGGACATCGAAATAATGCCAAGTGCTATTGCTATCATATGTTGCTTCATAAGATAAAAATTGAAGAGTGGGAAGTAAACTAACATTTTTTTCTAACACGAGATGTCAGTTACTCATATTACGTATCGTACACTTTAACATTCTAAACCGAAGTTACCCAAACGTAGAAGACGGTTATTTGTGCTGGATACAAACTATACCGAGCGAGTTAACCTGCCATTGAGCACTGACCCTCCATCGACAACCACTGACTTCTTTTTAGTTCTAATACCATACGTTTTTTCCACCGTTTGCGATCTTCAGTACAAGTTTCTGGGGGGTTCAACAGGACCGTAAATCAGACCAGCACCTCATGAAAATTGATTTATTTTGCAGTAAACGAAAATATAAGCAGGAGCCTACATTCTCAAACTGATTATTTTTTTGGTACTGTAAACTTAAAGAGGACAAAAACTTGGCTGAGTGACAGGTTCCATAATTTTGGAAAGAGTACCTCTAACATTTTCTTCCACGAGGTCACTAGCTGCTTTTACCTTTATACCACCCTATAATTTCACAGAGACATACGTCATTGTCTTGAAACAGCTTTGTAATTTCAAAACGTGCATACCTAATAGTGAAGGAGACACGCCTCCGATATTCGGGAAATAGCGTACACTCACCAGACTACCAATGGGTCTCACGAACCTCCCTGATGCTGTTAGAACCATAAAATATTCTTATGGGTACTGTAACTTAGTCAGATGGTATTGAAGTTACATTCACTGTTTGTGTTGGCAGTTTAAAAGATAGCAGAACGGGGTTGGGTTGTTTGGGGGAAGAGACCAAACTGTGAGGTCATCGGTCTCATCGGATTAGGGAAGAACGGGAAGGAAGTCGGCCGTGCCCTTTCAAAGGAACCATCCCGGCATTTGCCTGGAGCGATTTATGGATCGAACCGTCGTCCTCCCGAATGCGAATCCACTGTGCTAACCAGTGCGCCACCTCGCTCGGTATAGCAGAACGAATACGTCGCACAATATATGGCATCAGCATGAAACTGCATTGGAGAACGGAAAAAAATGTGAAAAGTGGCCCGGGGACATGGAACAAATTTAACGGAAGGAGCAGCACTCTCGGAAGTGGGTCTTCCGTGGGCTCGAGCTGTCTCGCGCCGCTGTGTGCACGTGCGTAGGTCGAACACTCTCTGTGGCTTCTCTTCGTCACTGTGTCGCCCGCACCTCTCGCCCGCCAGTCCTAAACCCCGGCGGCGACCCTCGTTGCAACGCAAAACCTAATTACGGCCGCGAAGCGGGCGGGTTTGGCGAGGGCTGCGCGCCTGCCGGATCAGCAGTTACGCTTGCTCGGGAGGGGCGCGTTGTTGGCGCGCGCGCGCTGGGTGGTATTTTGATCGCTAAATGAACGCGCCCGTGCTGCCGCCTGGGGAGACAAACACGATTAGCGCCGCCTGTGCCGCCACCGCTGCTGCCATCTGTTGGCGACGAGCCATTCGGCGCGGAACGGTCGTCGCGCAATATAAATAAAACACGGCAGGGGAGCTGAGCCAGCGCGGGCCTTAGTAGTGCAGCCGGCCCATTTGACTTATATTTCATTTATCTTGCTCCCTTTCCCCAGCTCTGGCAGTCCACATCTCTGCGGCTGCTGGCGCGAGGGCTGCAAGTCACGCAGGCGACACTGCCAGACCCCACTTCCCTACCCCCCTAGTCTTTCCCACCCTTCATCCTTTAATCAATTTACAAGACCGCGAAACACTCGAGTGGAGGGGTGCGGTGTGCAGGGGTGGCATAGAGGGTACGGCGTCACCCAGCCAGGGGAGAAGGCGGAGGGTCATGCCACGAGCGAGCGCCAGTAGGGAAGACTGCCAGAGAGGGACGTGAAGAGGGGGACACGGCTATTGTTAAAAATAAACGAGGGTCCGGTACATAATGGCAGAGGCAGCCTGCGAGCCTCTCTCGTTAAACAGAAAGTGAATATTAAATTGAGTGCTGATTCCCCTTCGGCAGGGCAACGGCGGCGGTCGCGGCGCACAGCCCCCGTGCGGCCCCGGGCGGACATAAAATAGTCGTTCTCTATCTGTAACGCGGTCCAGCCATAACCCACCCAGCCATCACGCTCCTGCCCTGCTGGGGATATGAGATTCTTTCCCGCGCCACCCTTGCTTCCCCGGCTCGCCCCTGGAGCATGCGAATTTTGTGTAGGGTGTAGGGAGGAGGGTAGGACAGGGAGAGGGAGGTGAGACGAAGCACAGAACGGGCGAAAAGGGGAGGTTGTAAAGAAATAGGCGAGGGTGGGATTTGTGCGGCTTGATGGTCCGTTTGAGGGTTTTAGAGGGCGGGGCGTCGAGAGCTCTCTCTCTCTCTCTCTCTCTCTCTCTCTCTCTGATCTTCCGTTCCGCCATCTGCCTCACTGGTGAGCCTGTAAACCCAGCGGAGTCGGGCGCGCACAGAGGGTGGGTTTATCTAAGGCAGGCCGCGATGGTGTGTGTCAGCGGGAGGAGGCGAGGGCTTTGTAACTCAGCCACCCACGTGTGGGCTCTTCCCTTGCGAAGAGGGACTGGCGTCAAGCGAAAACAGGCTTAAGTAAAATATTCACGAGTATAAAACGTGTGGCTTGGCGTATACAGACTCCGTGATTTAAAAAAAAAAAAAAAAAAAAAAAGCGTCGTTGCGTGCAGTTGGACAACCCCTGCCGATTTTTGCTTCGACGGCAAACAGCTCTTTCATACTGACATAAGTTAACAACGAAAAGTCTGACTAATCGCTAATATTAACGTAACTTTGCACTTTTATCCGGCGTTCCTATTAGATTGCCGTTAAAGGTACACGAGGTACAGTGTTAGTAATGAGCGGTCGCCGGACTGGGTCTCTGTAACGGTTTATGCTCTGGATAATGCCCTTGTTTAATAAAAAAAAAAACGTGACTCGTCAAGAATAGGCGCTTCAACCGTTCAGACATCAAAAATGGTTCAAATGGCTCTGAGCACTATGGGACTTAACTGCTGAGGTCATCAGTCCCCAAGAACTTAGTACTACTTAAACCTAACTAACACACACATCCATGCCCGAGGCAGGATTCGGACCTGCGACCGTAGCGGTCGCGCGGTTCCAGACTGTACCGCCTAGAACCGCTCGGCCACTCCGGCCGGCGTTCAGATATCGCACGCGAAAATGAGAAAGAGAATTGTATCTATTTTAAAAGCCTCCGAGGCGCTCTCTCCTGAACGCCCGAAAAAAAGATTTACTTATTAAGGAAATAAATCAGTGGAATTCGTATGTATGTACGCTTCTTGTATAACTTAAGTCCCATTCATATAACATTCAAACGAAAAACGTGTGTTTGTTGCAACTAGATTAACTGCCGTGTAGTGAAAAACAGATACTAGCATACCGAGTGGATTCAAGACTTAAAAGACTCAACTCGTCGCTCTTAACGGAACAAAATCGACAGATACAAAGAAAGGGTGATAGGACCGTTACTGTTCACAATGCACATAAATGGTCAAGTAGAAAGCGGTGCAAGCCCTTTGAGACTATTCGCAGGTGATGCTGTCATGTATAAGAAAGTTAACAACGCCAGAAGACAGTACCGACTCGTAGAATGACGTACGGATCTGGCTCTGGTGGCAGTAAATAAATGCAACGTATTGCGCATACGGAAGAAATCCACTGCTGTAATTCCACGTTATTAATGACAAACTACTGGAAACAGTATCTGCGATGAAATATATAGGTGTTACCTCATGTGGGACGACTATGTAAACAAACAGCAGGAACAGTAGATGACCGGATAAGGTTCATACGAATAATCTTAGCCGGCCGGATTGGCCGAGCGGTTGTAGGCGCTACAGTCTGGAACCGCGCGACCGCTACGGTCGCAGGTTCGAATCCTGCCTCGGGCATGGATGTGTGTGACGTCCTTAGGTTGGTTAGGTTTAAGTAGTTCTGAGTTCTAGGGGACTGATGACCTTAGAATTTAAGTTCCATAGTGCTCAGAGCCATTTGAACCAATAATCTTACGAAAATGTGAATCGTCCCCCAAGGAAGTGTCTTACATGGTGCTTGTTCGACCGATTCTTTAGTACTGCTCATCAGTCTGGGGCTGTTACCGTGTAGGACAAACTCCAATGGCGATGCTAGAATAGAGACGATGTGCATCACGGAGAAATTTACTATTGAAATTTCGGGCGAGAACCTTCCGGGAGGAGTTTGACAACACAGCTACCTCCCACGTACATCTCGCGAAATGACCAGGACAATAATATTATAGAAATGAGAGCTAATGCGTAACGACAACGAAACTTTCCACGCTTCATTCACTTATGGGACAGCGAAGGGATGGATCAGTTAATCAGTTAATGGAATCAGGAGTACCATCCAGGTGGTATGCGGAGTATTTCTGCAGCGTCAAAACGTGTTAACAGTCAACATAGATTACACGAAAACATTCCACAGGAAAATCGGTACAATCTCAGTAACACCAAAATAGACAAATTTCTTCCACGAATGTCCAAAAATTCCGTTATGTAGAAGGTAGATCTAATTTATATAATTCGAAACTCAAATTGAATCATTATCATCAAGATGCTGTTCTTGCAGCTTACACTGCCAGCAGAATAAATAAACTATTTGTGACTTACGTAACACTGCCATCCCTAATTTGCCGATTCATGAGTGTGTACCCGTAGTGTTTTTCACTGTAGTCATAAATATGGCGTTGTGCTGCTTGTTACGAGGTAAATTGTCGCTGCGAATAATTATCAGTGAAGTTCATGATACGGAAATTACCTGATACTGAACAGTCGAGAATTTCAGAAGATGCACACAATAGAGAGAGAGAGAGAGAGAGAGAGAGAGAGAGAGAGAGAGAGAGATCAGTAGTGTAACGACAGACAGACTTGATTGCGTAACTTAGACGTTAGCACAAGCACGGAAATTCGCAGTATTTTGCTCGCCCACTAGCGATCGAAGATCTTATGCGTTTGAAACTGCTGAACATCGGTAACACGCTGACAAGCTCATAGGAAATCAGATAATGGGTTGTTAGAATGGAAATAATTGTCCAGCGAGTATGCTGTTTTTCTTCGTTTCGTTTTCGATTAAAAGGAAAAAAAATTAACATTTTGAAACAACAGTAACAATGTGTGTCAGAAGATGATACGCAAGCTAATTTAACTCTTGGTCTAAGTTTTTTGCAGTGTACTTATTATTCCTTTATTTTAATTAGATCTGCTGGTAAGGTGCCGGAAATAGAGGAAAGGTTGTCACTTAAGGTTAATATCGATCGAAAATAATTGCCGTTTTTCTTAAGGCAGAAATAGTTACTTCGAGTCGTTGCACGTTGTTGCGAAACGTCAGTCATATAAAATAATAAATTTCCTCTCCCTTTCAGGGCGTTTAGAGACATTACATATTTCCCAAACATTTCTACCATGTGTAGCCTACTTTGTCCCCATAGTTTCACAATGAGACATTTTTTTCTGTTACTTTTACGGTAATTAAATGAATGCCAAAATTCCGATATGATAAATGTACGATGAATAAACATCCAAGTTTGTATGCAAGTAGGGTTTGTTAGCAACTCAGAATTAATGAACGACAGTCATGGCAAAAGTTGTATAGCATATTAATTTTAATCCCAACTCTGAGAGAACTGCTCCCTTCCAGTTTAAACACAAGCAAGTATCCACTATGTGAAGACAGGTGGAAATTATTATGGGATTTTTGTTTTAATCTCCTGATTAAACTGCTGTTTTTCTAGAAGTTGATACTGAAATGAAAGTTACAAGCAATAGGAAGCTATTATTTTCTTGTTTGCTCGCTTCACTCGATAAAATCAGCAACTGTTGAGCTTACACTAGTTTCCTGTTGGCCTTTCCAGAGAAACTCAATCTCACCAGCAGAGCGGGAGAAATACCGGCCACGTAGCTCACCTGATCCTGAACACAAGAAAATGAAAAAGGAGGAGAAAGACTGCCACGTAAGTTACAGAAGTTGACATTCCGTCAGTACTATAATAAACGCAGTGCTTGACAAACTAAAATGGTCATCTTAAATTTTAAGTCTCTCTCCTGAAACTATAAATAACTTCAATCTGCGTTGAACTCTTCCACTAAGTCTTCTGGTGTTGTTTGTCTGTTACTTATACGTTGAGAGAATTTATGAAAATTTTTTAAATAGTTGTAGCGAAGGAAGTAAATATTGTTCAGTGTTACTACTAAAACTAAAAAGTGTCCTAGTTAAGGATCTGATACTTAACATTGTGTTTCAGGCAAGTGATGGGGAGAAGAGTGATCAGGACCTCGTAGTGGATGATGCGAGTGAGGTAAGGGACTTTGCTTACTTTGATGTAATTGTGTGCTTAAGCTCTACACATTATTGAAGCACTACCATAATATGCTAGTTCTTAATGCTGACAATGAGCTGCAGTTCCAAAAGGTATTAGATGTACACTATATTTTCTGTCTCCACCAACATCTGACTCTGAAATTGTTTTAATATTGCTCTTTATATACTAATGGGGGTAATGAAATGAAAGTCGATCATTCTTTTGTCGTGCAGGATCCTGTTTCACCACCAAATGGCACTGCATCCCCTCGAGAAAATGGACTTGACAAGCTTGCACCAAAGAAGGAACACATTGGACCACACAGGTAAACACATTGTAGATTTCTCACACAATGTACATGTACGAATGTTTGTTTACTTCTGTGTGAGAAAGAAAGAGTATGTACTTTCTTAAACTCCACCAAGAGATAAATTGCAGATTGGTACTTGGAGATATGTAGGCTTATTGTTAACATTATTTGATATCACATACAAATAGTGCAGTGCATATACTTATCGACTGCACAATATGTTAACAAACAGGTTGTGAGGCACACGGGTCTATACTTTTTGAGATAATTGTAACTTTGTGCCTGTGTAAGTGAAATTCAGTGCAAGAAACTTCAGTTAATAATTCTATTGACAAATTAAAAACATTTTTTTTTCTTGAAAGGCACCATTCAGAAGTATACAATATTCAAAATGAATAAATAATTTTTCTTTTTTATTTGTCTCTTTCTCTTAGCAGCTCACAGCATTCACTCTTCTACTTTATTTTCACAAACTTTAAATTATTTTTTATGCCTCACACTAAGTAGGCACGTGCCACCGAATTACTCTCTGTGCACGGCGGTCCAGCTTTTTACGTTTCCTACGTTAAGTAAGACGGCCGTCAGTGAATATCACAAGTGTTTTACCAGCCTTAATCCTATTTCGTGTGGCGTGCCTGAACTGTGAATTGTTTCATCCAATCAGTTACGAGCGGGACAGACGTTAAACTTGGAATGTGAACAATAGTGCAACATATTTTTACAGATACTACATGGGAAAAGTTAGCATAGCAGTGAATTCTGCTGACTTACAGGAGGTGGACAAAAATACGGAAATACAAAAAACAACACAACATATTACCGTGCCTAATACGACATAGGAAAACCGAAACAGCTTCGAGTCATCTTTGAATGGATAAATACAGGTCCTGTACGGTTTTCGAGGGATTCTTATACCGTTCCTCGAGCGAGATATTGCCGAGCTCAGCTGACAGTGATGGAGGTGGATAGCAATCGTGCACCCTTCTCTTCAAAGTAGACCACAAAGGCTCAGTAATAGATGTGACAGTCGTGGCCAGGGAGAATGCAAAAATTCATCCCAGTGCTCACAGAACCTGTCTCGGGACATAGCGTACACGCACCCGGCCAAATGACTTTCGCCCATTGCTCTATACTCCGGGTTTTTACGGTTTTGGCAACACGTATTCCTGTTACGAGCATTTCTATCACTGATGTGTGATTTTGGAATTGCAGCTTTCCTGTAATTGTCTGCTTACGGAGCTATGTTCGTGTTGTTTTGGTGCTGATAATTTTTGTGAGTGTGACATACAGTTCTGCAATGAGCAAATGTCCTCAGTTTTCCTCTACAATACTGTTTATTGACCATCTGTCACAATTACTCGGTGCACACTTTGGTCCGCCTTGTGACTTAGAGGATGACGATTTTCCACTTTCCCAGCACGCAGTACAAATCTTAGGTACGGTGCCAAACTCTTCGGCCCTCTCAGTTACGGGAGCACCCACAGTACGTGCACCGACAGTTTGCCCACGTTCGAACTTCCTCAGCTCCGACATAGTGCGCTCACAACACGGAGCACTGTTCTGACCAGGATTGACATATGCGACATACTGAGGTCGTCGAACAGGTGCTCTTCGTAGTCAGATACGACACCACAACCTGTGGACTCTATTAGTTTAAGCACGAATTTCTCGCACTGGCTCCATATTTTTGTCCGAGCCCTGTACGTTTAGTGACGAAGCGCACAATAGTCGACGAGTGCCCTCGATTAAATGTGGAAGTTTGTGGGCTTTCATTTGCTACCTCACACTCTTGTCGGAGAAGGAAACTGAGGAAAATGTGTCGGTATATTTTTGGCTCTCCAGTTAGGTTGACGATTCCTTCATAAAGTACAATATTTGATCAGTTTGACTGGATACGTTCTTTTGATATTATGACTTGTGGCCTTAGATGTCCTCTCCACACAGACTCTAAACTGAAAGGAATTATCAGTGTTGTGGTGCTATTTGTAACTGTCCTCTGATGCATATTTGTTTCCTGATGACTGTATTAATGTACTGTGAAACATACGTCTGTTTTTTTTTATGTAATTAGCACATTCGAATGCCTGGAAATATACCTATAAAATGCCGTCGATCAAATGTTTATTTGCCGGAGCCATTATAAAGGTATCGGGAAAGGTGTAAAAACACAAATCCTCCAATAAACCGGTTATCAAACCTTAACCGAATGCTACAAGTATCGTCAGAGAAATCGACGTGCAAACTGTGGGATGGTGAAGTAGTACAGATCGGTGCTGTTGTCGGTAAGAAAGTGATACGGGAGTGTGCGATTGTCCACAGTCTACTGTAATGTCGCACATATTTTAAGTTTAACCTTTAAAATGTTCCAGCCCGAGGAGTGGAACGTCGTCAAACGCGAGCACTCCCTCGACGAAGAAACTGGACGGCGAGAAACCGACGACTCCGATCTCGAAGTCCGTGACTCCGACTAGTGGCGGCAGTAGTGGGGGCGGTAGTGCCGCGGGGGCGGCCGGGGGTAGCGGGTTGAAACCGGTGGTGAAGCCGCCCTCGCTGTACCCGCACTACCTCGCCGGGGCCGGGCCCCACGAGCTGCAGTCGTACGGTGCCGCTCTGCACAACAACTTGCCGCCTGCACTCAACAGTTACCCGAGGCCACCTCTGGTCAGCTACGAGCCGCACCCGCAGATGAGAGCACCCCTCGGGCCTGCCGGCCTCGGAGGCATTCCGGGAGGAAAACCGTAAGTTGCCCGTCTGTACGGTGTACTAAATATTGTCGAGGGACTGGTGTGCCTCGGTGTTGCGAGAGTCGAGCTAAAAGCAAATGTAATTTTTTGGTCTTCTGCTTAGTCTCACAGCTTAGCAAAAAGTATTCTAGCTTTCACAGATCACATTATTCTTTAATAATCCCAGCAACACAGAAGGGAGAAATATAATTATTTACGGTAATGTCTAAGCCGACTTTTGTAGTATTCACTTGTAGTGCTGGCATCGCAGGTGAATTAATGGTGCGCAGTTATCACTCTGAACTCGCAGAACACTAAAATAATAGTCTTCTTTGGATCCAACTACATACGAATTGTTTTGGGGCTCGGTGAAGTTTGTTTACTCACGACCGAAAGGATTCACCCAGAATTGGGCCGTTGCTATGGAACGATAAAAAGAGCCGTCGTTTCTTTTACACTGACCGGCCACGTCGGCGTGCAGTTGCCGTAGACCTCTTCCCGGCAAGGAAATCTCCGTCGTGTGAAATATCGTTGTGAGCCTTCGTAGTGTTCCAGTGGTTGTTTGAGGTGGATTCATTTCGGGTACCACATTGTTCGTACTTAGTTGTCTTGCCCGTCACAATTAGCCCACTTTATCAGCCGTACCTTGGCCAGTTACTACAAAAATTCTGCCTGGAGTTATTTTGAGCCATGCACTGCCATGTGCACATTTGGAATGTTCTCCATATGATAACATTATTTGGGGTTGCTCAACTTTGTAGTACATTGTTGTCCTTTCCTCACAACTTCTATGTTTCTCATTCCATCTGAAGCAAGGTATGCCGGTATGAAGAGTTTGTGTACTTGAACGTATTGGAGAATGTATGGAAGTAACACGGAATCACACATATAAAAAAATTATTGTAGCAATGTACTGTACGGATTTGAACATTTCAAATCTTTATGTTTGTCATGAATACTAAGTGTGCAGTGCCTCACATTTCAGTGATTGAGTCCTGTGTCACAAATTGATTTCTTGTGTGTGTGTGTGTGTGTGTGTGTGTGTGTGTGTGTGTGTGTGTGAGAGAGAGAGAGAGAGAGAGAGAGAGAGAGAGAGAGAGAGAGAATTCCTGTGGGTCTGTTACTTGAGGTATAGCTTAAAAATATTTGTTATACATGCAATGTTACTCAGGCATAATATTTCTTTGGAACAGGGCTTACTCCTTCCACGTCAGCTCAGATGGCCAAATGCAGCCCGTGCCATTCCCTCCAGACGCACTCATCGGTCCAGGCATTCCGCGACACGCTCGCCAGATCAATACGCTGGCACACGGAGAGGTCGTGTGTGCAGTCACTATCAGCAACCCTACAAAGTATGTTTACACTGGTGGTAAAGGTTGTGTGAAAGTGTGGGACATCAGCCAGCCTGGCTCAAAGAGCCCTGTTTCGCAGCTGGACTGTTTGGTAAGTGTCGAGAAATGCTGTTCAGTGTTTGTTCTAGTTATCGATTAAATTCTGTCCTACCTTAAATTTAGTTAGCAAATACGGTTGAGATGTGACACGAAAGCTAGAGCTGTGCCGAGAAAACTTGCAACAATAGAATAATGCAAATTCAGTCATTTCTACCCTACAGAGGTTAAAGTCAGTAGCATAAAAAAGTAATGAGGACAGATACACACATACGGTACACAGAAAATACTGAGCAGTTGACAGTAGCACGAGAAAGCAGCAAAGATTTACAATAATCTCTCAGTCCATTCCTTAACAAACCTCAAAACGTAGATTAATTTAAGCCAGTGTTTTAGGTCGGGTCAGAGGATTGTAGACTATCTGTGTGTTCTTTTGAAATAATACTTTAGAGCAACAGTTGCCAACACACTGTTTTAGTTTGCCTTTTTTCCTCCGGTAAAACGTACAGGGAGAGGTACTGGTGGATTGTGAGTGTGAAGTCCAGGAGGCATTCCTAGGTAGTTTATTTGGTTAGAACAGTTACCACTAAAGACGAGGATTGAAACTTAACTCTTGTCTGTGATTTGCTCTTTCATCTCTTAAGGAGTTTCAATAGAGTTCCAACATTTGTCACACCTGTACTCACTTCCCAGGATTTTATCAGTGTGAAGGCTGTAAAGAAGGAATATGCCAATAACAGTGACTGTAAGTAGTGCTTTGTGGCAACTACCAAAAAAGAAGAAAAGTCTTTACTACTTAATAGCACGTTTGCTCTGTTTGAAGAATCTTCAACAGCTCACCCTCAACTCGAAGAAGAGACGAGGGCTATTTGTCACATTAGCGTGCCAGTTAAAGTGTTCCACCGGTGACGCCGATGTGTTTTGCTGCTTACAGCAACGCGACAACTACATTCGCTCTGTGAAGTTGCTGCCTGACGGCAGGACTCTGATCGTCGGTGGAGAGGCGAGCAATCTCAGCATCTGGGACCTGGCCTCCCCTACACCGCGGATAAAAGCCGAGCTGACTTCTAGTGCGCCAGCTTGCTACGCCCTCGCTATCAGCCCGGATTCGAAGGTAACCGATCCCCAGTGTGTGTCGTCGTTCGGTGGTATTAACTGTATTTGGTTAGTTCTGCAATGTGTCTCATTCCTTCTTTTAGCAGTTCGTTCTTCTAGTAGTTGCCGTACCGAGTATTGCTTTATGTGAAGTACGTTCCCGGTGTGGTCAAACCTAAAAGTTCGATGGCTGTCAAACGTAATTACCCACAGTACATGAATAGTTAGCTTCAAACATTTTTCTTTTATGTTTTTCTTAGCTTTGTTACTTGTGACTTCACCCATGTATTTATGTCACAGATACTGCACACGTTCCTCCGGCCACCTTCTCCCTCTCCCCCTATCGGCCCATTTTCACCCCCACCTCAGTGGGAGATGATTTTTACCCCCACAGTACTTCTTTCCAAACAATAACTAGTAGGTGTACTACTTGACTGTGATCGATCCAGTGGTTTAGGAGGAGATGTGGAAAACAGTTTTTTGTGTGTGTGTGTGTGTGTGTGTGTGTGTGTGTGTTGTGTGTGTGTGTGTGTGTGTGTGTGTGTGTTGGAGATGTCAGAAGAAGACTTTCTGGCCAAAAGGTTATGCATTTAATAGTCGTGGTTGTCATCATGGTGCTGGTTGTCCTCTGTTAATCAGTTTTACACATATATTTGATATGTCATCTTACTTCAGTTTAAGAGCAAGGAAAAAACATAGTTCACACATACAGTCACTTACATATGTGTATAGGTCTCGTTTGACAAGAATGGGGCACAGTCGGCTGTGGCATTATATTAGGAACCACCCAAGCATTTGCTTGAAGTCATTTAGGGAAGCCAAGTAAAATCTAAATCAGAATGGCCATAATGTACCTACCCCCTTGTAATTCATATCCTAGCACGCTACTCAGTCTGACAACAATTTTTAAGCCGTTTTCCATATTAAACCGACTTGGTTTTTGTAAAGTTGGTTTTGACTTTGTGATGAAAGATGTAAAAGCAGAGTAATAATGTGAAATTGTCACACGTACAAGACATAATTGACTCACTGACTGCAAATACATTTAAAATTATGTAGATATTTTGAGACAATAGAAGCTGTCGATGGTAGTGTAGTGTACAGACATATAGTGTGAGGGGAATAAAATCTTAATTCTTTTATTGTCCAATAGTGTGGTTTTAATCAGTTTTTTGTGATGAAAAGTTGAATGTCTGAACAACTCCAGTTTGTATTCACCTTCAGCACTATAATATTTGTATTCCAAATAGTGTTAACACAAAATGTCAAATTCTACCTCAGACCGACTGAATAACAAGCATTCCTTCTCCTATGTCTTCTCTTTGCTAGTAAGAGTAATGACTTCATCTAACGCTTATTTCAAACCGCTATAGTATTTAAATTTCACAGTTTGAGCTCCAGCGTGCCCTCATCCATCTACACGACATAACTTCTTCTCTCTGTACATGCAGTTCTTTTAATAGCGGTTTTTGATGGTTGTTAATTTTCTGAACTGAGATAGTGAGTTGTAACCACATGTGTTCAGTATATTTACGATTTTCCAGTACATACTATTACCAACATTGTTTCTCAGAATGTGTTGATGCTTATGTTACCAGTACTACTACTGAATATGTGTGTATATGTTGTTCGAACAACATTACCTGTTTCCAAACAGTAAAATATACAAAAATTACTTTTGAATTGGCGTAATTGATTCAGTGTCTTGAAATGATTGAATTAATACAGAACACTGCTTGACCAATATTGGACTAGGCCTATATGTTACTGTAACTACTTTCTTTGGTTAATTCAATATACTGTTACTTTTTACTTTTGGACTACTTCTCTAAATATGCTGACAGATTACAGTCTTAAGAGTATACATTTTCCCTCTTCCTTTCATCCAGTTTTCTTATAACCCAAGAATAACTCATTACTGCAGTATTCATGAGCAGTAAATCTAATTTTGTAATTAGTGAAAAGTGCACTTTTTACTTACTGTAGGCGAAACCCTTACTATCTTATTTGGGGTGATGAAGGGGGGAGGGGGGGGGGGAGAGAAGCATTAAATGTGGTAGAAGAAAGACAGAGAATGGCGAAATACTGAAGGACAAATTTTTTAGGCCACAGTGTAGCGGTACACAATATTGTAAGCAGGGAAATAAATTAGTCATTTACATTCTGTTAATTCCCATTGTCAACATATTGTTACTTTGTTAAGCACTTCATGTGATTTAACCTTCCTCTCTTCTTTCCTCATTTCTTCCTTTTCCTTTGGTGATTTATGAAGAAGAAAAAAATATATGTGATATGTGTGATAAATTGTTTATTGAAGGCAGTACTTTCATACTGTAATAAATTCACAAAGTGCCCAAGCTTCACAAGCACTTGGATGATGTCTTGGGTGGCAGTAATAAATTATGTACACAAACCTTCCTCGTGAATCAGTCAGTTTGTTAGTGGAAACCGTACCAAAATCCGTACAGTATTCCCTCAGATTAGATGTAACACACAGACCAAAAAAAGACATGTCAAGCGATCTCTAATCTGTATAAATATGGTACATGTAGCTGTATAATGTTATGTATTTTTAAAATTTTTTTTCCAGGTGTGCTTCAGCTGCTGCTCAGATGGCAACATTGCTGTATGGGACCTCCACAATCAGACTCTGGTACGACAGTTCCAGGGTCATACGGATGGTGCCTCTTGTATAGATATTTCAGCAGATGGCACTAAATTGTGGACTGGTGGACTCGACAATACAGTGCGGTCGTGGGACTTACGTGAAGGCAGACAGTTACAACAACATGATTTTACATCCCAAATATTCTCACTCGGTTACTGCCCTACAGGTGAATGGCTTGCTGTTGGAATGGAGAACTCCAATGTTGAGGTGAGCGCAGCAATGGGTTATTCCCATACCAGCTATTAACACAATACCTGAGCAAAATTCCAGTGTATGAGGAATTTTAAGCTAACAGTGGTAGCTGTGGAAGCATTCATCTGTGAGCTTAATCTCTGAATCTGGTTTTTGATTCTGAAGAGCTGTGTAATGTGGGGGAAGTGGGGTGGGGGGGAAGATCAGAGTAATAGTTAGTGTGTGTGTGTGTGTGTGTGTGTGTGTGTGTGTGTGTGTGTGTGTGTGTGTGTGTGTGTGTCACTAGTGGCTTTCAGCAAATGTGTGATTTATTTCGAGAATTGAATACACTCTACATTTAACTACTGGCAAGCTATAATTTACAAGTATACAGTGAGATTTGTACTTGTGTCCATAATCATTAATCACATTAAATATTGGGTCTCAATTAACAATATGTATGAAGTGATGCTAGTGCGGAATATGTGTGTTCTAAAGTACATGTTACATGAACACTTCTGCTCTGGATTGGGACATAATGTTGGTGTCTTGCCACGAACTATTATTAGAAGTTTGCTTCGGGTTAAATAAGTTTCTCTCCTGAGTTCTCATTTCAGTTGTTACCGAAATCCCTTGTTGTAAATGCCAGGTTAGTTTTTAACAGGGATGCTATCGCTATAGCTGTTTTCGTCCTTTCTTATCTTTTTGCAATCGGAACTTATATGTACTTGAGTGTCAGCATGAAGTTAAGCCTTTCTTTAAAAAAAAAAATTCCTTACTTTCTCTGGTCTACACATACAGTATAGATTTGCTGCACTCTGGTAATATTAAAGCAGTTTTTGCAAAGGTCAATAATGTCCTGAAGATTTTTGTAGCCATTGAAATGTAGGAAAATTACCTAATATACATGGTGCTGCAAAATAGTACCAAGAAAGTTTGAGTGGTTGTAGAGGTTGTCTTGAGGAACAAATTAAGGGTAGAAGCCTGTGTCCGGAAATGTCAGCCGGTGACACTACAGAATGTTAAAATTACTGGTGCTAGTCTGCTGTTAGGCTACCACTTAGGCAGCAATTTGACTTTGTACGCTGATGGACTATAGGTGGAACATCTTGCAGTGTTGCTTGTTAACTAGTAAATTCGGAGTAGGAAATAAAAACTTTGAGGTTCATCGATGACATTGTAATTCTGTCACAGACAGAAAAGGACCTGGAAGAGCAGTTGAATGGAATGGACAGTGTTTTGAAAAAAGGATATAAGATGAATATCAACAAAAGCAAAATGAGGATAATGGAATGTAGTCGAATTAAATTGGGTGATGCTACGGTAATTACATTAGGAAATGAGAGACTTAAAGTAGTAAATGAGTTTTGCTATTCGGGTAGCAAAATAACTGATCATGGTTGAAGTAGAGAGGATATAAAATGTAGACTGGGAATGGCAAGGAAAATGTTTCTGAAGAGGAGAGATTTGTTAACATCGAGTATATATTTAAGTGTCAGGAAGTCGTTTCTGAAAGTGTTTGTATGGAGTGTAGCCATGTATGGAAGTGAAACGTGGAAGATAAATAGTTTAGACAAGAAGATAATAGAAGCTTTTGAAATGTGTTGCTACAGAAGAAAGCTGAAGATTAGATGGGTAGACTACATAACTAATGAGGAGGTATTGAATAGAATTGGGGAGAAGAGAAAGCTGTGGCACAACTTGACTAGAAGAAGGTATCGCTTGGTAGGGCATGTTCTGAGGCATCAAGGGATCACCAGTTTAGTATTGGAGGGCAGTGTGGAGGGTAAAAATTGTAGAGGGAGACTGAGAGATGAATACACTAAGCAGATTCAGAAGGATGTAGGTTGCAGTAAGTACTGGGAGATGAAGAAGTTGCACAGGATAGAGTAGCATGGAGAGCTGCAACAAACCAGTCTCTGGACTGAAGACAACAACAACAACAACAACATCAAAAAGCTGCTGCATAGGGAGGCCTCGTCTCTTACGCATGTGATGCTGTTGCCTCGGTGGACGACGGTTTCAGACATGTGTTCCTATCCTCAATTTGTTCCTCAAGACCCCTCGAAGTTTGTCGTCATTTTGTAACGGCCTTTATATAGGAAAAGTCATTTTGGTACTTCACATTTGATGTATCTTCTGCATATGTGCAGAGTTTCAAACAGTTCCAATATCAATTGTACAATTTGTGCTATATGATAAAACTGGACCGATAAAAAATCAAATCAAATCAAATGGCAAGGCTGTAGTGAACCATCAAAAGGGCACCTGTGTGAGACACTTCATTACAAGCATTGTGTTGTAATGGAATTCTTGGTTTTGTAAAAAGAAATTGTGGTGAAAATCCATAAAGTTCGTGTGCAGTGTATGGTAATGATGCAGTTGATAAGATTACTGTTGGGTGATAGGTATAGAGAGTGAAAGCATCACGGGCTCCACAATCAGCCGCATTGGAGACGTCCTGTCAAAAAAAAAGCTTCTAATGGCGCTGAGCACTATGGGACTCAACATCTGAGGTCATCAGTCCCCTACAACTTACAACTACTGAAACCTAACCAACCTAAGGGCATCACAGACATCCGTGCCCGAGGCAGGATCCGTACCTGCGACCGTAGCGGTCGCGCGGTTCCAGACTGAAGCACCTAGAACCGCACGCCCACACCGGCCGGCACGTACTGTCACAGCCACTGCTACCAATATGGTGAGTTGCAGGGGCTCCATCATTTGTACAGACCAGTGCACCACAATTTTGAACATGACGAGAGAATTGTAATTCGCGCAATGAAAACATGGCTACGAGCACAGGACAATAACCTTACCTAAAGGAGACACGGGTTCTGGCATAAGGCCTTAGAACATAATGGAGACCAAGTAAAAAAATAATACATTCAATAGAAACATTGATTTATATTGCCACCAACTCTAGCTCTTAAGAATAAATATTATAGGATAAATTGTAGAGCATTGTTTGCTGAATGACCCTCAAATTAAAAGTGTAGCTTTTCAAGGTAGGTACTCAATACATTGTAAATTGCTGATAAGCAGACAGACAGCTGATGTAATTTTTCTCTCTTTGGGGAAGAAAGCATCTTGTACCCACACACAGATGACATCGCACTGACTCAAAATTATAGTAAAAACAATACTAATAAAAAATGAATTGTGAATCTTGTGTAATTGTAAAGTTTCCTGTCTTGTGAGGATTAGTGTCATTGTTAAATGTTCTGTAGTCTTCATCCCCCCCCCCCCCCCCCCCCCCTTCTTTTACATCCTACTTAAAACATGCAGAGAGAGAGAGAGAGAGAGAGAGAGAGAGAGAGAGATGGCACAACATTATACTCATTATAGTACATTGTAAGAAATTGAACAAATTACTTCGAAAAAAGCCCTTTTCGTACCTTTTGTGGGTCAGAATGCTTATTTTTAAATATTCGTTCATGTATTGTTTCAACAGGTGCTACATGCAGCTAAACCAGACAAATACCAACTTCATCTTCACGAATCATGTGTGCTTTCTCTGAGGTTCGCTGCATGTGGGAAATGGTTTGTGTCCACTGGCAAGGACAATCTCCTCAATGCATGGCGAACTCCATATGGAGCATCTATTTTCCAGGTAATTATCAGTATTATAAGGTTTCATATTCTTGGCTCCAGATGCCAATTTACATCACCTAAACTACAAATAGTACTTTCAATTGTTTTTAGTGTAGTATGAGATTGTGAAAGGAGTGACAGAACAAACTAGTGATACAACAAACAGAAAAATGTTTACTGTGAAACACCAAAGTGTGTTGTCTCACTGATTTATTTTCATCTATAGTAATTAATAACAATTTGTGTAGCAAAACAGTAAAAAACAGTCCTCCAAATTAGGGCAGTTGTCCATCAACAGCTACTTGTGACCTATGCTTCCACCTCTCCTTTTTCCATCTCTGTATTGCAGAAGAAAGATGGGCTATCACTGTTTAGTGCTAAAATATAATAAATTGCAAAGAATGAAAATGTAAGAACTGTAACTGAGTGCTGTGGAGATAACAGCAAAATTATAATTGTGGGAAAGATAACAGTAACACATTATTTGAGGAAAATAATTTTGTTTTGTTTAGCAAAGGAAAAATTTTTCTCAGTTTCGTGAAGCTTTTGGATATCTCTGCAGAAATACTTTCATGTATTAGTGTTCAATGTGCTAATGTGCCTAATGTGAAAGCGACCCTGATTGGATTTTAGATTTTAATAAGCAATGAAAACTGATAATTTGCCGGTATATATCATCGTGTCCGGAGCTCGTGGTCTCGCGGTAGCGTTCTTGCTTCTTGAACACGGGGTCCCGGATTCGATTCCCGGAGGTGTCAGGGATTTTCACCTGCCCCGAGATGACTGGGTGGTGTTGTGTCATCTTCATCATCATCATCCTTCATCCCCATTATAGTCAGAGGAAGGCAACAGCAAACCACTTCCACTAGGACCTTGCCTAGTACAGCGGTGCAGATTTCCCGCATCGTTCCCCTACGCTCTGTCGAGAAGCGTGAGACTTCATTTCATTCGTTCATTCATTCATTTGTATATCATCGTGACACTGCAGCGATATTGTTTCATTTATTGTGGCTGATTTAGACTGATTTACTGAGCATTGTTTATAAAATATTTGTCTTCGATACTTGAAATGTCAGTGAAGTTCACAGCAAATATGTAATGGAATGGCTCTCAGAAGGAATTCCACATACTGCAGTCGGGTATGTTAATCTTTTGACACTTCCATTAAGGAAAATTATGTAGGGACATCTAATTGACAGAGTTTTGGACACTAACAAAGCACTGTCAGGAGTAACTATGTCACAGGAGTGTCAAGTTTCATGTGTAGGTACACATCATAATGAAATCTAAACCTTTGTAGACACTATGATTTGTAAACTGGAATTACAGCTGGCAATAACAAGAGAATAGTGGACATAAAGATGGAGATAGAAAACTGTCAACCCAGAGTAAAGTTACAGAAATTCAGAACGGTGAAGCATTTTCACTGATTGATGTGAATTGTAGATAAGTGAACAGTAGATTACAAACAAAATAAGAGAGAATAAAATAACATTTTATTGGGTCCTTGATCAGCTTCAGACTGTACCATGTTGATTGCAGGTTTACTGTCTAACATTATATGAAGTGCTATGAAGCAGAAAAACATTTGTGATGAAAGACTTTTATATATTTTGGACTCCTGGGAAATAGAACACTTCTGTAGAGGAGACTGCATAAAACACATTTCTGCAACTTTTTCACAGGTATAGTTTAACTGTTTTGGAACCGTTTGAAATTGGCATGAAAGAAGATACTTAAGGAAACCATAGGTCTGGTGCAAGAGCAGCCAGCATTAGTATGGGAATATTACTGAAATGTCTGTGACCTTACGTGCAAATTTTTGGTTACAATATTCTGTTGTCTACACAAAAGGCTGATGAGCATCCAAATTTGTGGTAGATTCTATTGTCTCCAGTGCACACTTGTGTAAGGAGAAATCAGGACGCGTGTGTGTGTGTGTGTGTGTGTGTGTGTGTGTGTGTGTTTTTGTGTTTTGTGTTTGGGGGGGGAAGGGGGGGGCATTGATCTACATTTGTACACCAGAAGTCGTCATACTGTATGTGACAGGATAAATTATGTTCCAGTACTGTTCATACAGTAGAAAAAGAATGGGTAGCTCTGAGGGATGAAGTAGTGAAGGCAGCAGAGGATCAAGTAGGTAATAAGACCGAGGGCTAGTAGAAATCCTTGGGTAACAGAAGAAATATTAAATTTAATTGATGAAAGGAGAAAATATAAAAATGCAGTAAATGAAGCAGGCAAAAAAGAATACAAACGTCCCAAAAATGAGATCGACAGGAAGTGCAAAATGGCTAAGCAGGGATGGCTAGAGGACAAATGTAAGGATGTAGAGGCTTGTCTCATTAGGGGTAAGATAGATACTGCCTACAGGAAAATTAAAGAGACCTTTGGAGATAAGAGAACCACTTGCATGAATATCAAGAGCTCAGATCAACATTCCATTAGAACTACTGACGGCCTTGGGAGAGCCAGTCCTGACAAAACTCTACCATCTGGTGAGCAAGATGCATCAGACAGGCGAAATTCCCTCAGACTTCAAGAAGAATATAATAATTCCGATCCCAAAGAAAGCAGGTGTTGACAGATGTGAAAATTACCGAACTATCAGTTTAATAAGTCACAGCTGCAAAATACTAAAGCGAATTCTTCACAGACAAATGGAAAAACTGGTATAAGCCGACCTTGGGGACACGTGAGGCAATACTGACCTTACAACTTATCTTAGAAGCTAGATTAAGGAAAGGCAAACCTACATTTCTAGCATTTGTAGACTTAGAGAAAGCTTTTGACAATGTTGACTGGAATACTCTCTTTCAAATTCTAAAGGCGGCAGGGGTAAAATACAGGGAGCGAAAGGCTATTTACAATTTGTACAGAAACCAGATGGCAGTTGTAAGAGTCGAGGGGCATGAAAGGGAAGCAGTGGTTGGGAAAGGAGTGAGACAGGGTTGTAGCCTCTCCCCGATGTTATTCAATCTGTATATTGAGCAAGCAGTAAAGGAACCAAAAGAAAAATTCGGAATAGGTATTAAAATCCATGGAGAAGAAATAAAAACTTTGAAGGTCGCTGATGACATTGTAATTCTGTCAGAGACAGCAAAGGACTTGGAAGAGCAGTTGAACGCTGATGATGGTCGAAGTAGAGAGGATATAAAGTGTAGACTGGCAATGGCAAGGAATGTGTTTCTGAAGAAGAGAAATTTGTTAACATCGAGTATAGATTTAAGTGTCCGGAAGTCGTTTCTGAAAGTATTTGTTTGGAGTGTAGCCATGTATGGAAGTGAAACGTGGACGATAAATAGTTTGGACAAGAAGAGAATAGAAGCTTTTGAAATGTGGTGCTACAGAAGAATGCTGAAGATTAGATGGGTAGATCACATAACTAATGAGGAGGTATTGAATAGAATTGGGGAGAAGAGGAGTTCGTGGCACAACTTGATAAGAAGAAGGTACCGGTTGGTAGGACATGTTCTGAGGCATCAAGGGATCACCAGTTTAGTATTGGAGGGCAGTGTGGAGGGTAAAAATTGTAGAGGGAGACCAAGAGATGAATACACTAAGCAGATTCAGAAGGATGTAGGTTGCAGTAGGTACTGGGAGATGATGAAGCTTGCACAGGATAGAGTAGCATGCAGAGCTGCATCAAACCAGTCTCAGGACTGAAGAGCACAACAACAAAAAGAACTACTACTACTACTACTGCTACTACAACTGTTAATCCTCCTCCTGTACCACTGAATTATTATGGGTGACTGAAATGTATGTTCATACTGTATTCCTTCCCATCTCAATGGTGTTTTCATTGGTTAATTAGTGATTCTGCTCGAGGGAAAGCTCTTCTGTTCTGTCATTGCTTAATCTGTTGTTCAGTTTCCATCTTCAGTACACAAAATAAAGTTCTCAGTTTTTTTATGTAGATTCCTCAGACAAATATTAAGGACTGTATTTATAGAGGAAAGTAGATGTAGATAGGATTGTTGAAGTATTGATACTGTAAACTGAGACAACTTTGCCAAGCAAGACAGCCTTGCCACTTTATGAAGTAAGATTTTATTTGCCATCCTACCAAATTCCTTAATCATCCAGTAGAGGTGCAAGTGCTTTCATCGCACATGGCAAACTATGAAAACGGCAGATTTTGCATGCATTTTAGGTGTACAGAAGTGTCACATTGCCAAGTCATTCTGACCTAAGTAAAGACTATTTCTTTTGATCAGTGCAGTGTATAATTAAGTTTTTGAATCACTTTTAGAAATAAAATAGTGTGTTGTATTTAGTATAATAATATAACTTGGCAATGTTGACCAGGAAGTGTGGTAAAAATTGTAGAACTTTCCCAGTTTAGAATTTTGCGTTTTTGTTACTTCTTTCATACTTTTTTCCTTAACTGATCGTTTTTTGGTCTCTACACATGTCGTTAAAATGCCGAGGCTCGTTAAAATTTTTGCTGTGAAAATTTTTGCTGTGAAGAGGATCGTAACTCAGCCATTTGTGAACGTAATCAAATGAATGCCACAATGGCCCAGCATCTTACCCAAATAATGCTTGAAATGTTTGTTGTGATAAAATTCTTGATTAAAAAGTGTGTCAAGCAGCTTAATAAATGACTGTATAGGGAAACTTATTCACGTCTATGGAGACAAGGAGTTCAAGATGTCGTA
The DNA here is from genome assembly GCF_023898315.1 of Schistocerca nitens. Classification (NCBI taxonomy): domain Eukaryota; kingdom Metazoa; phylum Arthropoda; class Insecta; order Orthoptera; family Acrididae; genus Schistocerca; species Schistocerca nitens. The sequence goes on from NC_064621.1 coordinate 638,783,263, forward strand.
TCTTTATACAACAGACAGGGAAAGAGGTTTTATTTCCCATATGTGCCAGTTGAAGCCACCCTGAGTGTAAAAGGCATGGGGCACATAAAATTTTCTTTTCTGAAAATATTGAGCATTTCTTTTAACTTTGAAGATCTGAAATTTTGTTTATACCTTTCTGTATAAATTTCTTTGTAACTGTCTTTGCATTAAAGTGTTTACTGCTTTAAACATCTGTTTCTGCAATTTCTTGGTCATTTCTGCTCATTTTAACACCATCTCATTTTTTAACTTAAAAGTAATAACTTAGTTGTTATCTGGTCACGTGTTATGAAACTAGACATAAAGACTCATGTTTTAGGATGGCTTCAAAAATGTTTTTTGAATTATTAGGTAACAAAACAGGTAGGAGGAAAAAAATGTGGCCAAGTTGTCCCAGTTTACAGTGTTGTTTCTGTGTTTCTGTTTCTTTTTGTAATGATATGGAAAGACTTCCAGGCAACGAGAAGCTGTGCAACACAGGTTTTAATAAATGTTTGTTTAAAATGACGCCCCATTTTTCCAATTTACTCTTCATGAAATGGGAACCTGCTTTGGCTTATAAAGAATGTCATTCATCTGAACACTGTAATTACACAACGACAACAGGCTTTACAAGGCAAATAGTTACGTTGAGTAGACTATATTACGTATTAAAAAAAATAAAAATAAAAAATAAAGAAAAACAAAAAAACACAATAAAATAAAGTTGTTATGTTAACTTAAGTATGTTGTTAAATTAACCTAATTATGTCATGTATTGGAAAATTCGACTCGTTCCACATCATTACGAAATATCGTATTCATGATCCATGGAACTAGTATTAATCTAATCTAATCTAATCTAATCTAATCTAATCGACATTTGTTGTCTTCATTTGTTTTGCAGTCAAAGGAGTCATCATCCGTGCTGAGCTGCGATATTTCAGCTGATGACAAGTATATTGTGACCGGCTCAGGTGACAAGAAAGCAACTGTGTATGAAGTTATCTACTGACCAATTTATCCATTCTTCTGAAATACTGCAGATGTGATACTGTGAATGTGTTTCCGGCATGAAGAACTAAGTGTAATTTTGACAATACACGCCAATAAGAAAGTGCATGGATCCTGAGCATACTGCTGCACAGTTAAATATGACATATTGTGAGTATAAAAAAGGAGGAAGTGTTTGGAAACTCTGAAAGAACTCAGGTGCATTATGTTGAGGAACAAACTGTTGTTAGTGGACAACATGGAGTTAAAGATAAAACAATGGGCCTATTGTATAGAGAAAATATATGGCACCATTCATTTTCTAATTGTTGACTACACACATGTAATAAATTTTATTGATGTCGTACACCTTTAAAATAGTTTTATCTGAAGTTCTTGTGCTCTTAATGTAAATGTGTATGTAGTTTCTTATAAAATAGATTTTTAGTTTTGCTCACAAAAAGACTGCTGCATAATATTTATGATATTGGCATGTATGTGTGGGAAAGATTTTGAGCTTCATACACTTGTCACTGGATCTGAAGAAATATATTTTCCATAAATTTAGGATTATCACATGTTGGTAACTAAAGCTTAGAGTTGTAAACTCTGTTTCTTTTGATGTCTTATTACCATTACTCATTTTATGGTAACTTTCTTTAATACTTCAGGCGTCCCTAAGTTATTTTAATTGTTTTTGCTTATCTTGTTTCTACAGAATTAGTCAAGATTTGTAAAATGTGAGTCAAATTGCTTAGTTTTTGAGGTATTTTCTCATTATGTCATATTATGAAAGCCTTTGTCGTTGTTGAATAACCAATATTAAGTGGACCACATATGATCACTGTTTGAAATGATTATTGTGTTTGACAGTTGTGGAGAATATTGTCTGAAGCTCAAAGTTGTTCACTCAAATATCTTGAATGATACTACAATGGTAAAACCTTTGTCCGTAGTTTTGTTTGGCTGTATTGAAAGTTATATCAGCCTGGAGGAATCATCCTTTTTTGTTATTTGGTATCTTTGTAGGGTGCTGAACACCATAATGCAAAAGCTGATGTTTTTTGACCTAAAAATAATTTATTATTCACAAACACTGTTTTATTGTGAATGCTTTTGTTACTTACATCTTCGTACTTTGATAAATATTGTTGCCCTACTCAACTGTACAATGTGAGAATAATAGATTTCTGTCATTATTGACTTTTTTATTTTTTCATTCATAATTATAAATATGATGAAAATAAAATAAATTTGACATTTTTGTTTGTAAGCAGTGTTCCATGTGGTCTCTAAATTATAATGCATTGATATTTATATAGTTCTACCTAAGTGAGCAACTCACTCTATAATCACTTTGTTCAAATTTCTTTATTATGTTTCTATTGATTTAATCAATTGAACTGTACAGCTTTATTACCTTTCTATGTAGTAATTCAGTAACTAAATCACAAAGTGGTTATAGGTATGAGAAAAGCTTATGGGTGGTTCTCCTAGCTAGGTTTATACTTGCATATTATTGGGTACTGCTTGTATTTATCAGCAGGACCTGCCACCTAAATTTAATCTTCATCCTATGGTGAGACATAATAGTACATTTTTCCAATGTACCAAACAGTTTGTGATGGGACTACAGATGATCATTTTTCGTGCTTCAATGAACATTGTTAAAGTAAAGGTGTTGCTAGGTGTTATCATACAGCAAACATGAAAAGCACAAAACTTTTAATGTGAAGACAAAAACTGGCTTCTTCATTAACTAAATGTGCATGCATTTTGTGACTACCTTGTGCCAATAAGTCACAGTTTCAAGCACTGCTGATTACATGTACCAATTATATTGAGAAAAGTTAATGCATTGCTTAAATATTTGTTGGCAGAATGATTACAACTGTTGTTCGTCAGGTTGAGAATGTAATTTGCCACATTGGCTGTATTGTTTCAAATTATTTAAAGAACAGAACCTTATATTAAAAATTCAAACATGTTATACATTTTTCAAGTGTGACACCCATTTGAAAATGCAAACATAAAACACACACACACACACACACACACACACACACACACACACACACATACACACACATACACCAGTTTTGATCTAGACAACTACCAGTGTGGTAACCTGTATCACCTAAATGTTACATTTGATGGGGATAGGTGGAATTTTTATTTTTATGTCTTTTCTGTGGGACAGGCCTGTGGTGGTGTGTTTTCTATCACTAAATTACTCTCTTTATTGCTAACATCTTTGCTATGTTTCTGTTCTGGTTTTTAAAATTTGTATCATCTTCTTCACATCCATAAGGTGCATTTTTCAAGTCTTTTCAGTAGAGTAGAGGACATATTTGCAGTTAAAAGATGCAGCCAAACTTCTTTGATGTCTTGCCATTTTTTCTTCCTTGTTTGAGAAAAAGAAAGAAGTGGAGCAGCAGCTATGTATTCCTTGCAATACAGTAATTAGCAAATCTTTTCTCACAGAGGCACTAGATATAATGCTTTGTTCCAGTTTTAATTTTGCAAGTCAAGCTTTATGGAGCTGTAAAAGTCATATATTGCATTTTGTAGAAAGACATTTTAATAATGCTGTTTGCTAGTTTGTTTACAGAAGTAGTATTGTGACATATCATTGAGTGCCTAACTTCAGTGATGACATGGAATTTGTTTTAGATCAAGATTATGGTAATCTGATCACTGTTTCAAGCATTGGTATCTGTTCTTGTTAATTGATGAAACTAAGTTTTACTGTTGCCTTTTGTGAGAATGTTTTCTTGTGGATGCTTTTTATGGTCAGTTTGAAGTTAAAATTTTTCAAAACTCTAAAACCATATTTCTGACCCCATATCTTCATTGAAAGGAAAGTTATAAATCTCCATTGAAAATAATGTTATAATTTTCTTCTAGAACGTACTCAGGAGTTGATTGTGGTACATAAGCTAACTACGGACTAGAAATGATAGCAGAGAGAAAGAAGTTTGCTAATGTATGTAACATGCTCTCATTTAAAAAATGTGTGTGCTTTTTGGACACGGGATACGTCAGGTTGACGTGGCAAGTCGAGGCGTGGACCAGTTTCAACCCACTTCAAAGCATGACCGACACTATCACTCATCAGATATTTAATGTTACTCATTTAATATATTTGTATGATTTTTTTCCAATAAGCAGTGCTATACTGTGAATTATGGCTTCAAATATACAGCAAATACGTGCTGCTGTTGTACAGATTGTTTACCTGAAGGGGGGAAAATTTGATATTTTATTTTTATAGCCAGTGCACACTTGAAAATTTTTCAGATATATCTTATTAAGGCAGCTAATTAATGCTACAAGCTATTAGCAGAAGCTCAGATCATCTACCACTCTTGGGCACACCGTGGAAAAAAAAAAAGAATCACAGAGCAACATGGTACCTCACGAGAATTAAGCAAATATTCCCTTCAAACAGGACAAAAGAAAATATGTTTCAGTTGCCTCTTAAATTTACTGTGATATGTATTTAAGCTATACATACTGATAACACAGGAAAGATCTACCTGTGTTTCTATTACTGTAAGTAATTTATACATGTCAAGTAAAACAAGCAGCCACATTCTACCTCAGAATGAAACAAGTATTTTTAATTTTTGTTTTCCTTCTTCAGAAGTGTAAGTAATACACACAGAAAAAATATTTCTACAAAATGTATATTGTAAAATATGTGACGATTTATGTGCTGCTTAATGAGTGTTATTATTCAGAATTCTGTATTGAAGACCTCTTTAGAAATTTTTCATAAGTTGCTCCATCATGGAGGATTCAGGTATCCAATGAAGTTTTCTTTTAATGAACTCTGTAGCTGAACCTAATCCTTCCTAATAATTAAGAGTGGTTTCAAGAATCATTGTAATCTATTGGAAGTTCTTCTGTTCAGACAAAGCTGTTTGGTATAACTGTTATCTGCATGTGACGCAGAGATCAGTTTTAAAAGGGCAAGATATTTCTGTTGCTTTGTGTAACTATGAAAATTAAAATGTTTCTTTGTGCATAATAAAAAATGATATATCATTTAATGTTAAATTTTGTGTTTACTAAGGATTATGCAACTGAATTTTGATTTGTTTGTGAATAACAAATTTCATGCCTTCTACTGTATGATTACTGCCTACATTTCCTCATGTCCAGCCTGTCTTACAAATGTTTACAAATGTCTAGTGTCTGTCTGTCTCTCTCTCTCTCTCTCTCTCTCTCTCTCTCTCTCTCTCTCACACACACACACACACACACACACACACACACACACACAGTGGGAACAAAGAATATATCCATGGTAAATTATTTAGACTGCTGTTGAATCAAAAAGTATTTTGTTAGTTCTGTTACGAAAAGGTACATCATAGGTTCTAGAGAGAACACTTGTGGCACTGCAGACGTAATCCTATAATGAAATTTTCCTCTGCTGTAGTGTGTGTATTATGGTTGGTAGTACAGATAAGTTGGTTTATTGAAACTTGGACAGAATGCAAAATTTGCTCATATGTGTTGGGTCATGATAGATTCACGTACGTTCTGATACACTGTTTTAATTTGTCAGGGCTTTTCTGAATGGTTTGAGGAAAGGATAAAAAGTTCTTGGATTTGACAGTGGAGCTACTTTTTGGTAAAAACATTAACAATCTTATGTATTTCTGTTTCAGGAGAATGCAATTTTTCCAACCTTTGCCAAGGGAGTAGATTCCATCTGGAATGTCAGTGGACAGCTTGCAGTCAGGATGCTTGTGGAGTATTGGCAGGCAGCATTGTGTCGGGAGTTTGTTCCTGAGGCCGTGTGGTAGTTCTCTTGTGACCTTCTGTACCACGCGACATTAACTTCGTGCCGATTTTTGGTTGCTTGCCGCGCCCTTCACAAATGTGTCGACTTTGAGCTGTCCAGTGACATTTCAGTATAGCATAAACCGGTTGAGGAAAATCAGTTTACATACAATACACAGCACGACATGTATTACAGCTATTCTCATTACGTGACATTTATTGGCTGTGGTAACTCCAAATGAAATGATCTCCTTACAACATAATCCATCTCTCATGCTATATACAGATCAATCTGTCACCACAACATAAATACAAAAACTCTACATATAAGTACTATGCCCTCTCTGCCATATGCCACATCATCATTACATCGAGCATTGGAGCTGTCATCCGATTACGGTAAGTTCAGCCCACTCCACTGATATACAAACTTTGCACGTATGAAATTATCTGGGATAAAGTAGAGGGAGCAGATGGCTATCTTTAACTTGTACAGGAACAAGGTTGCAATTATAGCAGGTAGAACACATATGTACTGAATAGAGTTGGACAGACAAGGAATATGTGGCACAATTTGATCAAAAGAAGGAATTAGGTGATAGCACACGTTCTGAGATATCAATGGATTACCAATTTAGCATTGGAGGGAAGTGTGGGTAGTAAAAATTGTAGAGGGAGACCGAGAGATGAATACATTAAGCAGATTCAGAAAGATGTACGATACAGGAGATGAAGAGGCTCACACAAAATAGAGTAGCGTGGAGAGTAGCATCAAACCAGTCTTTGGACTGAAGGCTACAACAACAGAAGACATGAAAGGGAAACAATAATTGAGAAGGAAGTGACACATGGTTGCAACCTATCCCCATATTATTTAATCTTGTGATCGAGTAAGTAGTAAAGGAAACCGAGAAAAAATTTAAAAAGGGTATTAAAGCTCAGGGACGAAAAATAAAAACTTCCAGTTGTTGAAACAATTGGCAATAATATGCACAAAAGAGATTTTATTCTGTTACTGGTTTCAGGCACCTAGCAACCTTCTTAGGCTGTACAGAAAAATACCACAAATAAGTCTGAGACAGCAGACGTGTGTGCAAGTTGTGTTTGCACGAGTGTGTGTGTGTGTGTGTGTGTGTGTGTGTGTGTGTGTGTGTGTGTGTGTGTATTGCTGACAAAGGCCTTAATGGCCGAAAGCTACAATTGTGTGAATCTTTCTATTGTGCCTATCGAAACTCAGCATCTCTGCTATATGGTGAGTAGCAACTTTCCTTCCTGAAAATTGTTACATTCCATCCTGGATTTTCCATTGTTTGACAAATAGGAAAAAGTTAGATAAGAGTATTAAAATTCAGGAATGAATCTTTAAAAATTTAAAAGATAAATGGTACATACTTAAAATCATTGCACTGTTTGTGAGCATGAGATGTAGCAGAATATTGCTGTGATCCTAGAAACAACAGAAAAAATAGGTGATACAATAATGATTCCATTAATGCAAAAAGAACTTGTAAATGCTTACATGTGGTTCACAGTGCCTTTACGAAAATGATATAAGCAAACCAACCAAACAGGTGGTATAGACATGATATAAACAGCTTGATGTTGGTATCTGGCCTCGGGGGGGGGGGGGGGGGGGGGTAAAATAACAGAACAAAATCTTACACAGTCGTAGTTGCCACAAGGCATCAACAAAAAAATTATATAAGTGCTTGTAAGCAGCGTTATAAGTAACATAGAAAAACCTAAGGATAGATAAAATTTATATCAACTTACTTATATCAAATGACAGATGGAATTATGGAAGGGAAATTTGCAAACAAATTTCCGAAACGGCTGTAGTGATGACAGTTGCGTGCTAACATGGAACCTGTCGGCAAAAACAAGCTCATCGTGAGGCCGGAAGCTGTAACTGGGGTAAGTGGAGAGAATTCTCGATCAGTAGCTAATATCATCAGAAAGTAACTATAGAGGAAGGAATCGTGTGAATGGTTGTATGTTTCTATTATAGTGAAACAACTAGTATTATAATATGTGTGTGTCACAAGTACAATTTGTGAATTAATTGTAACTAGTGGCATTCATACTGATTCTAAGTTACCTTAAGTTTTAGAACACATCACTGAACTTTTGTAGAGAGGTGAGTAACATGCTAGCCGGAAGTATGGCCATACAAACAGCATGCGAAATGCACTGACAGGCAAGAACCAATAACTGGAGGAAATCCAGAAAAAATTCCTAGCTACTAGCCAAAATGAAGGGTCAAAAATAACATTAGTAGAAAGGAAAAGTGGGCATCATTGTATATTTCTATTACAGTCGAATAGCTATTTCAGAAATGTATACAAAAGTCCTTAATATGCATCACGAAGTAAATGTAACTAGCGACATATGTATTAGTTGTAGAAAATAAGTGCAATATGTTAGACTATCTGACACTGAATGAGTAAAAGTGCTGTTTAACTGTAATACAGGTATACAACAATGCCCAAGTTTTCTTTCTCATATAGTTATTTTTGACCATTCATTTTGGCTACTGAAAAGGAACTGTTTCCCCATTTTTTTCCATTTACTGCTTCTCACATCTTGGCGAATCTCACACGCTGTTCATGCGGCTGTATGTCCTCCTTGCACACTAATAAAATCCCTACACAAGTTCAGCAATCCATTGTAAAACTTAAGGTACCATATAATTAGTGTGAAGGCTGCTAGTTACAAATCTTTCACGAACTGTAATTGCGACATTAATATATTCAGTACTTGTTGTTTCACTGTAATAGAAGCATACAGTTGTGCCCATGTGTCCTTCCTCTGTAGTTACTTTCTGACCCTTAATACTATGTGCTGATTGAGGGTTTCCTCCATTTACCCAGTTACAGGTGCCAGCTCCATGAAGTGCTTGCTTTGCCAAAGAGTTCCATGCTAGCACACTACAGTCCTCACTACAGCTGTTTCAGAGATAAGTTTCCAAATTTCCCATCCATAGTGCCACCTGTCATTCATATTAACTTACTTTACTTATCATTAGGTTTTTCAATATTACTTATAATGCTGCTTATGTACACTTACATTTTTTTGTTGATGCCTTATGGCAACTACGACTGTGTAAGATATTTTGTTTGTTATTTTTATCATACTTTTACCTCCACCCTGAAATCAAACCTAAAGCTATGCATGTCATTGGGTGATCAACTCCAGTTCTGTTATGATGTGTGAACTACTTGTTTGGTTTCCTCATACCGTTTTTGTACAGGCACTATGAAACACATGTAAGCATTTACAAGTTCTCTTTGTTTTAATGGAATCATTATTGTATTTCATATTCTTTGTGTATTTTTTATGACCACAGCAATATTCTGCATACATTTCACACCCATAAATAAATACATTTCACACCCATAAATAATGTGATAATTACAAGTATGTACCGTTTTATCTTTAAATTTTTAAACTTTTCATTCCTAACTTTTAATATTCTTATGTAACTTTTTCTTATTTGTGGTATTTTTCTGAACAACCTTTTGAAGAAGGGCACTAGGTGCCTGAAACTGGCAAAAGAATAAAATTTGTTCTGTGGAAATGGTTGCTGAGTATCTCAACAAACAGAAATACAGAAGTGGAAGCTGGAGAAAATACTGAAAACTTAGATATCTGCCAATGACTTTGTAATTATATTGGACAGACAGTGGTTTGGAAGATCTGTTGATTAGAATGGACAATGTCTTGAAAAGCAGTTACAAGATGAACATCTGTCAAAGTAAGGTAAACAAGTGCAGTCAAATTTGATGAGTTGATGCTGAATGAGTTAAATTATAAAATTAGGTACTGAAAGTGGTAGGCATGTTCTTATATTTCAGCGGCAAAATAAGATGATAGCTGAGATAAATAGAAACTGATAGTAGCAAAAAAATTTTCTGAAAAAGAGAGATGTCAACACCTAATACATTACAAAGCTTAGTCTGAAACTATTTTTCTAGAATGTAGAATTTTATGGAAGTGGAATGTAGACATTACATAAAAGAAAATACAAGCTCTTGAAATGTGATGCTACTTGAGAATACTGAAGATTAGACGGATTGTTTAGGTAACTTATGAGTAAGCACTGTGTCATATTAGAAAGAAATTAAATTTATAGCACACCTTGACTACAAATCTTAAGACACAAATGAATAGCTAATTTGGTCCTGGCATGGGTTGGGGGTGTGGGGAGGAGTGTAAAAATTGTAGAAGCACCAAGTCTTGAGAAGTGAAAATAGGTGTCTATGGACATGGGATGCTTTAGTTCAAATAATGGAAAGTCAAAGTTGGACTATCAACAATATTATGAAAAGGATAGATTGCTACTTACTGTGAAGATGACACATTGAGTTGCAGAAGGCACAGTGAAAAGATTGTTCCACATTTTAGCTTTTGGCTGAAGTCTTATTCAGAGAATAAGACCAGAAGGTCAGAGATAGCTGTCATCCGTGGATTGAATAGTACTACAAATGGACTGTTTTAAAATGGCCCGAATATTCATTTTTGTCTCGTGCTGGTTCAAATGTAAACGTCAGCTCCATATTAGGATTTGTTTTGCACATTTATTATGCCAAACTAGTATTGGGCAGTCAGAATGTTAAAACCTACACAGTTACAAACATATTTGTGACAGTCATTTTGTTGTGCCTATTTGCAACTCAGCATCTCTGCTACATGGTGAGTAGCAATTTTCCTTTTCTTAATGTTGTTACATTTCATCCTGAATTTCCAGTTTTTGATTACATGATCAAAGTTCTATTTGAATACATACAACTATAAATGTTTTGGCCTAGCACAAAACATGCACTCAACTATTAAAACGGTCATAAACGTAAGCACATTGACAGAAAAGTAACACATAGCACAAATATGATGTATTGGACAACCTGACCAGCTGTATACCATCTGATTTCTGCAGTATCATTACAATATTTTTGGGTAACTGTGAACGTTCTAATACAATCATAACTTCCTCACCAAGAATGCAGTGAGTAATGCCTTTAAAAAAAAAACTGGGAAACAGTGTTGCTGTTAGACTAACATCATGCTTTTAGATAAGCACAAGGTCAACAGCAATGGAACCACCACTACTGGTTTCCTAGGATAGTCCACTATTGTACTAGGAATTGAAGACTAAGCAGACATGTGTACTGAATGCTAAAGAAATGAAAACTGCTGGCGAGTGACTGAAATGCGAACAACATAACAACTGGCTACAACCTTACCGGTACCTATATCTGAGCATACAAACTAAATATAACTGAACTACATTTTATAACAATATTGTTTGTCTTACTAACTTTTAAGTATCATTTCAGCATGTTACTACAATCACTTTTATGCAGTCTCTCAGGTTTCATTGGCATGATTGATTAATAACATGATTCCGGTTGTTTTGCAGAATAGTTTATTTTTCCATTTTATCCACAATATTTCAATTACCAACCCAGTCATTTTCAGGTGCTGCGGGTTTTGCAATGTGCACTGATTACCCGGACTCCAACCAGACTGTGAACTATTGTTGCTCTTGTACTGCTATTTATAGACAAGTTTGATTCCTGATACCCACTATGCCCTTTGATGGTTTTTTTGTTCTTCGGAGTTGGCAGTGATATTCCATTTAATGCAAATTCTCTCATCATTTTCCAACTCTGGTGAATTGGATGATCAATGACATTTTAATAAGTTGAGTGCTGGGCCCACAAATTATTTATACTGAAAATGTAATAAACGGGGATGGTTGTTTCAATTGCTGGAATTCTGCAAGAGAGATGGTTTAGTGACAGGTAGGTTATTGTTTGAAGTAAGAGAGCCACAAAGCAACACAGTACAGCAGGAGTCTAGTGCAGAAATGTTCGGCGGATTGCATGCACTAAGATTGGCAAACAAGGAGGACTGTAACAGAGATAAAAGCAGTACCATCCGAGGCATTGGTTAGTGACCACCGGCTTTTGGTGATAAGCACATGAATCATGAAAGAATGGAAGGAGACAGAGAACCAGGAAAGGAGAATTATAGTATGAAAACTGAAGGAACTGAAGGAAGTCAAGGAAGAATACTTGTAGATTGTAAGAGAAAGATTACTAAAGGATGAACCAGAAACAGAGAAGAGGGATGGTGACAGTTTAAAAGTGCTGTGGTAAAAGCTGCATTATCTGTATGCAGAAAGGGCAAGTATAGTTAAACGTCAATATAACAAATTTCATGGGACCATGAAAATTACTTTGTTGTACCAGGGTTATTGTTATAATGAGGTTTTCTTATCATGACTCAGAGCAAGGAGCCATGTTTTCGTGACTAAGAAGTACATTACTATCATACTTTTCTGATTAAAAATAACATTAAAAGACAAATAATGAAACACCTTTCGTTCACTTCATTTATTAATACTGTACCTGTAGAATATCTTAATTTTGTGTGCAGAAAAATTCACTTATTTTCCTTTGTTTCTTTTTTCTTAAAGTCTCTTGTGAATATTGTCTTTATTTCCATTAATGCAATCAATTGCTGTGCTGAAACGCTGGGTATTGAAAATGCTACTTGCTGAATGGTTTCCAACTGACCTATTAGCTCCACCAGAGGAGGGGGATTCACAGTTATCACATCACTGACATCGTCAAAATCTTCAACTGGCAAATTACTCTTTAACTCCTTGATGATAGATTCATCGGTATATGCTTCGAACACCAACGCCTCATCATCCACTGACAAGTATTCGACTACTGAAGTATCTATGGGACTGGTCGCCTTTCTTTCAATGTTTGCAATCATGTGTTGAACTAAATGTGAACGGTATTTTGTCTTAAAGTTCTTAATTATCACCATATCTAATGGCTGAAAAATCGATGTACAGTTTGGGCGGAAGTAGCAAAGTTCAATGTTCTTCAGCGCTGGCATGTTGTTATGCATACTACAACTATCCACCATCAATGCAATTTTCTTATTTTTCATTGTCATCTCTTTAACAAACGAAAACAGCCACTCACTAAAAAGAGTAGATGTCATCCATGCTTTTCAATTTGCCTTGTAACTGGCTGCAATAAAGGAAATCGCATTTACAATACGACTGTAGCAAAACGTTATAGATGAAGCTATACTGTATTGAAGGAAGTTAAAATAAAATGTATGTACCATCAGATGGGGTGATTTTGGACGGTTTTGTCATTATTTCGATTGTAACTTTCGTATATATTGTTTGATTAAATTGATTGTTATGGAGGTGGTAGGGTATATGTGTAATGAATAAAATATGCCAGAACTAGAGAGAGAGAGAGAGAGAGAGAGAGAGAGAGAGAGAGAGAGAGTGTGTGTGTGTGTGTGTGTGTGTGTGTGTAGGTATATTTATCTGAGGCATTTAAATAAAGTGTCCAAAGTCACCCCATGGATTGGGGTGATTTCGGACACATGTGTTTTTTAAATCTCTGTCTGAATTTACAGTATATAGAGGGTGAATTCGGACAGTTACTGCCTTTTTTGAAAATTCTTCATTCTTTTTATTTGATTTTGGTGACATTTTACACATTTTAAGGCAGCCCTTTGTTATGAATAAGTGATATGGAATGATATAATGAATTTTATATATTACAGATAAGTTTTTATTTTGCAAGAATTTAAATAAGCAGTCTCTTTGTTCACTTTTACCGGAGCTCATTTAATATTTTCGCTTAAGCAAACAGAAAGATCTTCTGACTGTCGGAGGAACAAATGCACCTATTCTTCTCCTGGAAAATTATTTCTTCTGTTTTCGGCCAGATTTATCAAGGTAGCCTTTAACTAAATATTTAATATCCAATTTAGTGAAGGGAAATCCCCAATGTGCAGCCCTCAAGATACCTTGCTTCAACACTTCTATTTCTTCTTTATTTAGCACTGGCTGTGCTCCCATTTTTTTTGGATGTGCTCCCTGCACTTTATTTTATAGGGTTGATTTACGTATACCATACAAATCACATGCTTTTCTGTACAAAAATTTACCACTCTGAATATCATAAACAGCTTTATCTAAAAGTTCTGGGTCATAATTACACCATACTGTAGCACCTCTCCTGCTCTTATACGTTCTTGGCATTGTCCAAAATCACCCCACACAGTACACAGTTTTTCAAAAACCGTCATTATTTTATAACCTTGCGCGAGAAACTTGACAAACTTGTACAGAAATTGTCTCAATGCTATTAGCTACAGAGCACGTTGACTGTTACGGTTACAATAACTTCCCGCTTGGCACAACAATAGAAAGTTTCCACTTTATGATAATGCATGGATTTTTAACACTGAGACTGTTCGTCAATTATTCACCTAGGGAAACAACTGACGCAAAATAAAAGTTGTGGAAAGTGATAAATGCAATCTTGTGTTTAAAATAACTGGCTCATGGATGTTAAAATAAGTAACTCTTTGTTTCTATGCAGTAGCAAGAAGCAAATGAGCCATAATGTCCAAATTCGCCCGGGTGTCCAAAATCACCCTGTTTGACGATACTCTCTTATCTGGTAATCTTCTTACATTTTTGAAGCACTGTGGGTTTGATGATCGTTCGATCAAAATTGGTGTCAATTCACGGGCCCCTTGCTGCCCTTACTTTACATAAATGACCTTCCTCACAGCCTACCAGACACAAAAACCCTTTTGTTTGCTGCTGACACCTCTGTACTCATATCTGCGCCCGAACCAATTCTCCAATCTAATATAGATAGGACCACAGATCAAATAAGTCGATGGTTTCAAAGTAACAGGCTGCTTCTTAATGCAAAAAAGACAATTGGAATAACCTTCCACACTGCCCAAAACAGAAATCCATTACTACCAACTATATCACTGGAAAAAAATAATTTTAAACTTGAAAATGAAATAAAATTTTTGGGGGTCACTATTACTGATACACTCATATGGAAAAGGCACATTGACGTTACCAGCCCAAAACTTAGTAAAGTATGCTTCATGATTAGATCAATAAGGAATGTCACTAACACAAGTACCCTAACCACAATGTACCATGCACTCTTTCACTCTGTACTTAACTACGGAATCATCTTTTGGGGCCAAAATTCTGAATCAATTAAGATATTCAAACTGCAAAAGAAGATAGTCAGAACAATTATGTTCAAAAAACAAAGAGACACTTGTAAACCATTATTTAAGAAACTAAATATTTTGCCCCTCCCATGCCAATACGTACTAGAATTATTATTCTTTACCAAAAAAAGTATCAACAAAATTAGCAAAAATATGGATTACCACAATTATGACACAAGATCAAAAACCTCTCTAAGAATACTTCCCCACTCAACAAAACTGTACAGTGCTGGTGTCAAGTGCATGGGAATAAAATTATATAACCATCTTCCAACATTTATACAAGAAATCCAAGAAATAAATAAATTCAAACAGACAGTGAAATCTCTTTTAATAAAAGACTGCTTTTATACCATCCAGGAATATTTGGAATCAAAATTGTCTTAGTGCATGGTAATGTATCAAAGCTGAATGTTGTTAAGTCAATTTTGTCACATCATGTAACAATTCTCTGTAAAGCTGTAACTTTAAGTAACATAATTTGTAGGTAATGTAAAATAATCGTTCTTCTGTGTTCTTGTTTACTGTTTTAGACTCCTGTAAACTGTATATTTGTATTGACTTATCCCATATCAGTTGTACAAGCCATTGTACTGATTTGATCTATGGGACAAATAAATAATAAATAAATGTGTCCCTGAGGCGTCGCTACAGAGAATAAGAGTTAGGCGTACTTTAGAGTGCTTCCCTCCTTTACACTTTACACTTCTAAAGGCCATCATCATCTCTGGCATCAGTTGGTAAAATAATCCTGTCTCATCTGTGTTGTACAAGATTTCAGGGCTGTATTTTTGTAACAGTTTACACATGGTGTTTTTCCTCCAAATTTCTGCTTCACCTAAAGGCGCTGATTTTTCTTCTCCTGAAATCAGTTTAAAAATGATCCCATGCCTGTCCTTAAATCTTTGCAATCATCCTTTACTTGCCTTAAAATTAGAATTGCCAAGCAAGTTAGCAAAATCTAAGACTTTTTGACATATTAACGGACTATTAATTGGTACATTCTGTGCACGCATCTCATTAAACCACCGCAGTGTAGCACTGTCCACATCGTCAGCAGTAGCCATCTTCATTCTTTTTCTTGAAGGGTTAAATTTGCCACCTGCAATACTTCCTTCAATTTCTTTTCATTAGGAATGTAGCTAACGTTGATTGTGCAAGACCATACTAACTCGCAACGTCTACTTGTTTTATTCCATTATTGAAGTCTTTGGAAATCTCCATTTTTGTCTCCAACCTTATTTGTTTCCCAGTTCCAGCCATTGTCCAAATCTTTCACAGATTGCCAAAATGATGGAGATAAGCTGCATATGAGCCCGACAAAACACTTCTCTCTACTACTGAATCTCAACAAAGGACAAACTAAATACTCGTTCAAACAAAGGAGCTCTCTGATGTTTGCCGCTCAGCACAGCTTGCCTGTGGGTGTACACTATTCTCTTTACTGCTAGAATAAATACAGTACTGTAGTACGTAGTGAAGCTTCTGGAAATAGTGTCAAAATAGGAAATAGTAAAGAAATTTTGTCTTTGTTATAAAAGGGTGTTGCTAAATTTACTTCATCGTTTTAATGAGAGTTAATTAATATAGTACATATCGAAAATCAACCAGGGCCATATAAAATTATTGCTGTACCAAGGTTTATTGGTGTACCGGTAATTGTTATATGGAGGTTTGACTGTAGCATGAAAATGGTGAAATGAAAGCATCAAGGAGGTAGTGTGAAGGAAGAATAAGGCCTTCAGACTGTGGATCCACGAAAGAACCAACTTAGCAAGATTGGGCACGCAGAAATTGGATTGGCACAGGAAAGAGTGAGGAAGAAAGGGACCATGTACGGATGAAGTAAGGGTCAAGATGGTGAAGGCAGCAGGGGAGGTTGGGAAACAGTGGCCGTATCATATGATGAGGGTGGTGTGGAATGAAAAAATGACTCCAGAAAGGGAATAGCAAGGATTGTAGAAACTACAGGGGTGTCACACTGATACCACACTGTGGCAAGATATATGAAAAGATCCTGGCGAGCAGAATCCAAACGAGGGTTGAGAACAAAATGAGAGAGGAACAGCATGGCTTCAGACCTGGGAGATCTACTGTTGACCTCTATTTGCATTGAGGCAGCTTCAGGAACACCTCTATGAATATGGGGAAGGCTTTGTAATGGCCTTTCTTTATAGAGAAAAGGCATTTGATAGTGTCTGTAGAAGAAAGGTCTGAGAAGCACCAGAAAAGAAGGGAGCTGAAAAAGAGACAACAGGCGGAGTGGAGGAGGTGTATTGTGGAAGCTTGTGTTGTGTGAAAATGGGGAATGAAAGAACAGGCTGGTTCCAGAAAACTAGTGGTGTGAAAAAGGGCAGTGCTTTGTCACCACTCCTCTTGATTGTGGTCTTGGATGAGATGATGACTAAAGTGGCAGAAAAAACTGGAGAAGATAATATGAAAGCAATGGCATTCACAGATGAATTGATAATCTGGGAAACAGGGAGGAGGAGATTCAGAACAGCTGGATGCTTGGGAAGAAACTGAGAGACAGTATGGAATGAAATTTAATGTAAAGAAATCAGAGATCCTGGTCACAGCTAGAAAGAAAGATGAACAAAATAGCAAAATAAGGATTTGAGGTGAAGAACTGAAGAAGATGGAAAGGAGGTAAGTACTTGGGAAGTGTGGTAGAGAAAAATGGAAGAAATGAGAAAGAAATCAGTGGATGTGGCAGACAGGCAGAAGCATTCCTGCAAAATGTTACGAGCTTCATTTGGAAAGATGTCCCAGAAAGAAGCAAAGAAATGATATATAGAAGTTACTACATCCAAATATTGACCTATACAGCTTAAACATTGGTAATGAAGAAAAGAGATGAGAGCAGATTACAAGCATGTGAGATGAAGTTCCTCAGAACTCAGATAGGAGTAACAAGGAGAGATAGGGTGAGGAATGAAAGGGCAAGGGAAATAGGGAAAGAAGAATGTTTGCAGAGCAGGACAGAAACATCAAGGCTAAGGTAGTATGAGCACTTAAAGAAAATGGAAAGAAGAGGATTCCCAAGAAGATATGTGAAATGGAGATGTTGAAAGGTGTGGAGGAGTTTACTGAGAAACAGTTGAGGACTTGACCAGAGAGAACACAAAAAGACAGTGAGGAAACAGGACTAGATAATGAGGGTTATGTTCCAAACAGACCTATTCTAGATGATGAAGTTGATGATGATGATGGAGGTGGTGGTGGTGGTGGTGGTTTCAATTTAAATAATGCTTAGGGTCTGGCAATCAGTTTATTAAAATTTCATTGGACATCACGTCCACCAGCATTGAAATATGCCAAGAGAATTTGCATTTTATGGCACATAAGTGAGAGCTCTGAAAAACGAAAGAGCATTAAAGGGCATAGTGAGAGGTGGGTACTGAATTCAGGTATAAATAGTGGTATGAGATCAACAACAGTTCAGTCTGGTTGGAGTCCAGGCTGTGAACACACATAACAGAAAAACACACAGTACCTGAAGAAGACGACTGTGTCAGTCACTGAAATATTGCACATAAAATAGAAACAACATGGCAGAACATCCAGAATCATACTATAGGGTTTATGCACATTACGGTCTCAAATTCCACACACCATAAAAAAACAACAACATTAGCTGGGCTGAACAACGTGATGGCCAGAATGTCTCTGATGAAAAGGGTACAGCCGAATCTCCATTATAGCTGGTAAATCGCAGGAGGCAGTTCAGTGTGTATAGACAACATCCACGCAAATGAAGATATGCAAACTGTGCACTTTACTATAAACTTAAGTATTTGTAAGAGGTAACACAAAGGACAGATCACTGAAATAGTCATCTACATGCTCAAAAGGCCATAAAACTGAAAGGACTATCTACAATTATTCTCGGCAAACCATTGGGAAATGTATGGCACGGGATAGCCACCAATGTACCAGATGTATGGGTTTCTTCCCGTTCCATTCATATACAGGAGAATGACTGCTTAACTGGCTGTGTGCCCACTGTAATTAGTCTAATGCTGTATCTGCCTGTTGTCCAGGAATGATACATACTAGACAGTAGTATATTTCCAGATTCCCTACCTACTGATTCTCGAAATTTGTAAGTTACCTTTTCCAGGACAGTTCACATTGCCGCCCGGGACGAGCCGAGTGGTCTGAGGCACTGCAGTCGTGGACTGTGCGGCCAGTCACAGCGGAGGTTAGAGTCCTCCCTCGGGGAGGGACTGATGACCTTATCAGTTAAGTCCCATAAGATCTTACACACATTTGAACAGTTCACATTTGGCTTCAGCTATCTGCCAGTTCAGCTTTTTAAGCATCTACAGAACACTCTGTCGTAAGTTCAATTAAGTTTTTGTTGTTGTTTGTGCTGATCTTCTTTGTATACACTCAATTTCCCTTGTTAGTCTGTATTTGCTGAGAGCAATATTCCAGGATGGGTCTCATGAATGATTTGTAAACAGTCTCCTTTGTGACTGGCAGTAGTTTCACAGTTTCCTGCCAGTGAACCAAAGTCTGAGACCTACTTTACTAATGATTATGGCATTGCGGTCACTCAGTTTTATTTCACACAAAGTGTTACTCACAGATATTTGTACGAGTTGCCCGATTCCATTTGCGAGCCATTGCTATTGTAGCGATAGTGTACTATGTTTTTCTGTTTTTGGGAGTGCACAATTTTCCATTTATAAACATTTAAATCAAGTTGTCAGTATTTGCACCATTTTGAAATATTATTAAAATATGACTGAAAACTTAACCTAACCTAATTTAATTTAATTTGTACAGCTCTTTTCACACGGTACTTCATTATAGATAGCTACTCGTGTTTCTTTCTGACTCTTTTTCTTCTTCTCCTTCTTTATTCAAAAACATTTCTGCCTATGCACGTTGTTGAAAGAGGTAACTAGATCATCCTTAAAAGGTGTGAGGTTAGTATTAACATTGTTTGCCAGGTCATAAATATACATCACGAACAGCAAGTGTCCCAACGCACTTCCTCGAGGGCACACCTCGTAGTGATACTGACCTGGTTTTCGTAATGTCTCCTCAGTAGCATCACTCTTCATCACTACTGAGCTGGAAGTCTAAATGTCTGTGGGATGGTGTTTGCTTAAAGATGTACATGGCACTGTAACTTAGATTGCACTAATACACACATTAAGTTCAGCTCTGAAGAATGGTATCCAGTTTGTTCAGTTATTAAGAAAGGTGATCAGTTTGTGAACTTTGAAAACTTATTAGTCCACAGAATCAAATCAGCACCTGCAATGACCTATTGTCAATCCAGTGGTGAAGTTAATAATTTAAATGTGGCACAAAACAAAGTTCACATTTATACAAAAATGTCACAGTTTGTACTTAGTACAGTCCAGTAATAATTTGTTGAAAAGGATCACACTTCAGTTATTGATTTACTTCAATCAATAATGAGTATCACCCTGTCCAACAATCACTGGTTTTGGTGACAATAACATTCTGCACTCTTGCTAAACACAGCATAGTTCAGTTAAAATGTTCCTTAATTCTGATTACTGAGCTCACTTTGAAACTAAACATTAATATTAAGGTGTCTCGTGCATTTATATTTGTGTATAGAATGTCTGTGACTGTGGTGTGAGCCAACTTGGAGAGTGCACACAAGATAGTTCTTCCTGGAAGGATTTTGGACTGTGAATTAGCAGTGTTGTGACAGAGATGGTCTTATACAGTCTGGTGTAGGAATAAACTGTTATTCTGAAAACTACATAATGGCTGGGTTGAATTTTACTGTTTTCGATGTGCTATAAGAACTAATGTGGTGTTATGGCTCATAGAAAACGTAGCTTGTTAGAACCTTAGGAACAAATGTGGGTAGTATCATTCTTATGTGATGTGGATCTCCTCGTTTACATGTACACTGAAGAGTGAAACAAACTAGTCCACCCGCTCAGTGCCCCCACAAGCACACAGAAGTGCCACAACATGACGTGACATGGACTCGACTAATGTCTGATGTGGGAGCAGTGGAGATCTCTTCTGAACAGCATGTTGCAAGGCATCCCAGATATGCTCAACAATGTTCATGTCTATGGAGTTTGGTGGCCAGTGGAAGCGTTTAAATTCAGAAGTGTGTTCCTGGAGCCACTGTCTAGCAATTCTGAACCTGTGGGATGTTGTATTATCCTGCTGAAATTGCCCAAGTCTGTCGGAATGCACAATGGACGTGAATGAATTCAGGTGATCAGATATGATGCTTGCATATGTATCACCTGTCACAGACATATCTAGATGTATCAGGGGTCCCATATCACTCCAACTGCACATACCTCACACCATTACAGAGCTTCCACCAGCTTGAATAGTCCCCTGCTAACATGCAGGGTCCTTGGATTCACGAGGTTGTATCCATATCCATACACATCCATCCACTTGATAAAATTTGAAATGAGACTCATCCAACCAGCAACATGTTTCCAGTCATCAACCGTCTAGTGTTGGTGTTGATGGGCCCAGGAGAGGCATAAAGCTTTGTGTCATGCAGTCATCAAGGGTTCTTAAGTGTACCTTCAGCTCCAAAAGCTCATATTGACAATGTTTCATTGAATGTTTCACATGCTGACACATGTTGATGCCCCAGCATTGAAATTTGCAACAATTTGCGGAAGGGTTGCACTTCTGTCATGTTGAACAATTTCTCTTGAGTCATTGTTGGTCCTGCTCTTGCAGGACCTTTTTCCAGCCGCAGTGATGTCAGAGATTTGATGTTTTACTGGATTCCTGATATTCACAGTAGGCTTGTAAAATGGTCAACAGGAAAATCCTCACTTCATTGCTACTCGGAGATGCTGTGTCCCATCTCTTGTTCGCCAACTAAAAGACCGTGTCCAAACTCACTTAAAACTTGATACCTTGCCATTGTAGCAGCAATAACCAATCTGACAACTGCGCCAGACACTTTTTGTCTTATACAGGCATTGCCGATCACAGAGCTGTTTTCTGCCTGTTTACATATCTCTGTATTTGAATACACACTGCTGTACCTGTTTCTTTGGTGTTTCAGTGTATAAGTACCGTGTGGAAAACCATAGTAAATTATGTGACATTGTTAGTGAGTCAAGTGACTACACTGTATGTCAAATTGTACAAAAAAATTAAAATAACGGAACTGTGTATCCAAAGTACAGAATCTAGCAATGAGTGTGGTGAAATCTGTCATGGAAAATCATCTGCTTATGCATTTGAATGCCGATTATAACTTCAATTAATTAGTTTCTGATAATTCAAAATACTTTACTGTTGGTGTAAATCACTTTTCTCAAATGTGCTGACTAGATCATAGGGTTTTGCATGTCACAAGCTGTAGTACTGATACCTGTTCAGTGTGAACATAGCAACCAAAGTAAGTAATAATGTGAACAATAAATTTAAGTGGAATAGAGTCCAAATAAGGTATTGAGATTTTCATGTAAGTCACATGCCTATAGATAAATGTATTGAGAATAACAGAAAAATTACCAAAAGTGACTAGTTATTTATGGGAGTAGGGAAAAAGAAGAAAAAAAAAAAGAAACAGATTAGAAGATCCACGTTGCTGTCAAACAGTCACAATTTTTTCCTGATACTCCTTATCACCTTACTTTTGTCAATAAGTGCTGGTGTGATGCTCACCAAATGCTTCTCAGAAGTCAATAAACACTACATCTCCTTGGCTGCATTGAACTCTGGCTTTCAGGATGTCATAAACTGAAGACCATAGGGCAAAACAGGGTAAGTCTATGTGACAAAATTAAATTTTAGAGGAGGGCAATTTTAAAAAATGAAAGACAATGACTATACACCAATATTCTGTTTGAAAAATCTTACTTCATTTATAATGGAAACTCCAGGTAGGGCAATATACACAATGTAGGAAAAGACAGATTGCTACTTACCATAAAGGTAACACACTAAGTTGCAGACAGGCACAATTAAAAAATACTTGTACATAAGCTTTTGGACACAGCCTTCATTGGAAAAAAAGAAACACAAACCATTCATTCACACAACTAAGCCCACCTCACACACACATGATCCTCAGTTTCGTAGCTCAGGCCAGAATGTAACTATCGTGGGGTGGGGTAGGGGTAAGGGGGAAGGGATAGCAGTGTGTGTGTGGGTGAGAGAAGAGAGGAGTGCTGTATGGCAGAGTGTTAATGAATAGAATGCCAACAGGCACTGCATCAGGTTGTGGAGCAGGGATGTGGGGAAGATGGAGCAAAAAGGAGAGGAGCAGGGAAAGATGGGTGGGTGCATTGAGACAGAGGGTGGCAACCAAAGAGTGTGGGAGATGGGTATGGGAAGGATGTGATATGACAGATGAGGTGGGAACCATTGGGTGGAGGGTGTGGGGACAGTATGTTATTCTAGGTCGAGGCCAAGATAAGTGTGGGAGTGAGGAATGTGTCGTAAGGATAACTTCCGTCTGCACAGTTCAGAAAAGCTCATGGTGGAGCCAGTGAAGTCATGGATGTTGTGAACAGCTGCATGTTGTGCCACAGGATGGTATACTTTGCTCTTGGCCACAGTTTGGTAGTGGCCTCATTCTGGTAGAAAGTTGGTTGGTAGTCATACCAGTGGGTTTGTTTATACACACATCAAAAACAGTTTTGCATTACCCTGGTTCCCAGAGCTCTTGAAGTTAGATGTTGACTGTAGATATTGTATCACAGACACAGTCCCTTTGACTGTTCAAAGATGTCACTAAACCCGCCCAAAGATGTAAACAACTATGCACGAGCAGCGCCTATTAGATGGAGGGGGCCCAACAGCCAATCAGTTCCAGTCATTCCACCAGGAAGGAGGTACACGTTTCGTGTTGTCTGTTGTTCGAACATGCCTAGAGGGTCAATACCACAGTTTGATCACATCAGTATTGTTACTTTGTACCAGGAAGGGCTCTCAACAAGTGAAGTGTCCAGGTGTCCCAGAGTGAACAGAAGCGACGTTGTTCGGACACGGAGGAGATACGGAGAGACGGGAACTGTAGATGACGTGCCTCGCTCAGGCTGCCCGAGGGCTACTAATGTGGTGGATGACTGCTACCTACGGGTTATGGCTCAAAGGAACCCTGACAGCAATGCCACCACGTTGAGTAATGCTTTTTGTGCAGGCACAGGATGTCGTGTTACGACTCAAACTGTGCGCAAAAGGCTGCACGATGCGCAACTTCACTCCCGACATCCGTGCTAAGGTCCATCTTTGCAACCACGACACCATGCAATGCAGTACAGATGGGCCCAACAACATACCGAATGGACCACATTGGCATCACGTTCTCTTCACCAAAGAGTGTCGCATATGCCTTCAACCAGACAATTGTCGGAGACGTGTTTGGGAGCTACCTGGACAGGCTGAACGCCTCAGACACACTGTCCAGCAAGTGCAGCAAGGTGGAGGTTCCCTGATGTTTTGGGGGTGGCATTATGTGGGGCTGATGTACACTACTGGCCATTAAAATTGCCACACTAAGAAGAAATGTAGATGATAAATGGGTATTCATTGGACAAATATATTATACTAGAACTGACATGTGATTACATTTTACGCAATTTGGGTGCATAGATTCTGAGAAAACAGTACCCAGAACAACCACCTCTGGCGTTGATAAGCCTGGGCATCGAGTCAAACAGAGCTCGGATGGCGTGTACAGGTACAGTTGTCCACGCAACTTCAACATGATACCACAGTTCGTCAAGAGTAGTGACGCGTATTGTGATGAGCCAGTTGCTCGGCCACCATTGATCAGATGTTTTCAATTGGTGAGAAATTAGGAGATTTTGCTGGCCAGGGTAGCAGTCGAACATTTTCTGTATCCAGAAAGGCCCATACAGGACCTGCAACATGCGGTCGTGCATTTCCTCCTTACACGAGGCATCACAACATTTTACCAGGCAACACCGGTCAACTGCTGTTTGTGTATGAGAAATCGGTTGGAAACTTTCCTCGTGTCAGCACGTTGTAGGTGTCGCCATCGGTACCAACCTGGTGTTAATGCTCTGAAAAGCTAATCATTTGCATATCACAGTATCGTCTTCCTTTTGGTTAAATTTCGCTTCAGTAGCACATCATCTTCATGGTGTAGCAATTTTAATGGACGGTAGTGTATGTCGCTGGTGGTCATGGAAAGCTCTGTAATGACTGTACAACACATGAATGCCATCCTCTGACCGATAGTGCAACCATATTGGCAGCATATTGATTAGGCATTCGTTTGTCTTCATGGACAACAATTCATGCCCCCATCATACACATCTTGTGAATGACTTCCTTCAGGACAATGACATTGCTCGACTAGAGTGACCAGCATGTTTTCCAGGTTTGAGCCTTATCGAACATGCCTAGGATAGACTGAATAGGGCTGTTTGTGGAAGACGTGACCCACCAACCACTCTGAGGAATCTACACCAAATCGCTGTTGAGGAGTGGGACAGTCTGGACCAACAGTGCCTTGATGAACTTGTGGATAGCATGCCATGATGAATACAGACATGCATCAGTGCAAGAGGATGGGTATTAGAGGTACCGGTGTGTACAGCAATCTGGACCACCATCTCTGAAGGTCTCATTGTACGGTGGTATAACGTGCATTGTCTGGTTTTCATGAGCAATAAAAATGGCAGAAATGATGTTTTTGTTAATATTTATTCCAATTTTCTGTACAGGTTCCAGAACCCTTGGAACTGAGGTGATGCAGAACTTGTTTTGATATGTGTAAATAACCTTTTTGCTACAAGTCCTGAGTTTCTTTTATTCATATTTTACACGACACATTTTGGGAAATGATTCCAATGTGCTCCCAGTAGTGCTACTTGGGTTGAGAACCATAGTTAAGGAAGACTTAAGATGTTCCACTGCCCAACCGGTGTATGGCAAAGTTTTAAAAATACTGGACTTCTTTTCCTGTTTATCAGTTTGAGAATATACAGTTTTTTTTTTGTGAACTTTACAAACGTTCATGTGTTGTCTCCAGCCTGTGAATCCTGTGTGACTTGGTATCAGGCCCTTATTTTACCTCAGAGATCTCTTTACATGTAGTTTGTTTTGGGTGAGAGCTGACAGGGTCAAACTACCACTTGCTCCTCAGTATGCTGGCTCATTTTGTGTAACTGACAGGAATGATAAAAGATTCATTAAGGTTACGTGACATGATCAGGCAGTGCAGGAGGTGATCTATATTTTCATACTGTAGTCTTCTCATTTACCAAGATCACAGTGTAAAGACAATTATTGGATTACTAGTTTTGGCAATATGTATTGCCATCCTCAGATCCATGAAACCAGGCAGTGGTAGCTACGTCATACAACGATTACACCACTCTCTTACTTTGTGATGAAGCAAGCTGGGATAATTTTTACTTCCCCTCTTGTTTTGCCATCTGCCTCCTTAGAATTCATTTTTTCATTTTAGAATTAATCACCATTAATATATGGGAGTAAAATGTGCATTTCTATAAAAGGGAAAGGCTGGCCCTCAGTTTTAAAGAATATAACACCAGATCTAATTTTGTGCTTAGTTTTATGCATGTAATTGATTTTCTAATTTTTTTTACTATTCCTAGTTAGTATCTTTTGTTACAGGGTGAAATCTGTAATTGTTTCATAACTTAAATTCTATTGTTAACTTATAAACAAATATAAATTCTGTACTAATTGTAAACATTGGAAAGACAAAACAATAGCATTCTTTGAGGATATATTTGGCTCTATTTGAAAACAAGTTAGCAAACGAGCTCTTAACTAATTCCAAAGTAATTAGCAGTTTTGTCAAAAGTATTGTCTGCATAATTATAGTTGTTAATTTCATCATTTAAACAAATAATTCGGCTTAACCCTTGTAGTAGAAGAAAC
This sequence comes from Schistocerca nitens, assembly GCF_023898315.1. Lineage (NCBI taxonomy): Eukaryota > Metazoa > Arthropoda > Insecta > Orthoptera > Acrididae > Schistocerca > Schistocerca nitens. Next base: position 638,810,014 of record NC_064621.1, read on the forward strand.
TGTTAAAAAGACATAATTTTTCAATGTATTCAATTAATTTAATGAGTTAAATTTTAATTGTGATTTCTGTAACTTTCACTTCGAACAATGTGTAGTTTCAGTGCCTATTATTGAGAGGATATATAAGGGTCCAATTTTTGGCCATGAGACAGTCAGTTCACCGCTGAATTTCAGACAAGAAACCCGTAATGGTTAGATCAACAACAATGCATCAACTTAAATGTAAAATAAGTGTAACACAAATAGGCCATGTGTTAAAACAATGACATACATACCTTTTTATTCTTCAAGAACTGTGAAATGTGTGGTTAGGCTTTTACTGCTTATAGATGTTCAACAGTAAACTATTGTAGCAATATGTGGATGTTCACCTGCAAATTATTAATGAGGCTTATTGAAAGTTTAACAATAGTGCACTGGCCATATAACTGTGTATTATTGGGCGGTTGTGAACAGTGAAAGTAAAGAACCATGAAATGCAAATATGCACATGTCAGCTACTTCATCTACAGTAGTCACTAGTCAGTGTTTGACTTCCACCCCCTATTTTTTCAGCCAGTATCACAATGCACTACGTTGACACTGAGGATGAGACATGAGGAAATAAAGCAGGTGAACATCACAAAGTGTGTTTTCTCTTTATACTGTGCCATTTTTTGGTAATGTTTTTGATGAGTGAGGTTCGGTTTGTTTTCTTATGGTCCATTTATACAGAGTCTCACACATTAAACATCACACACAACTTTCAGTGCAAAGTGTACATCAAAGATAACTTACATTGCAATGTACGCTGTGCATTGAAAGTTGTGTGTGATGTTTAATGTGTGCGAGAGACTGTATGAATGGACCATAAAAAAACTTAAAATCAACAAAACAAAGCAGAACCTCACAAATTGAAAACATTATTTAAAAATGGTGTAGTTTAAAGAGAAAACAGTCTTGAAAATGGGAATTGTTTCCCAAAATGCTTTGTATAAAATATAAGTAAAAGAAAATCGTGACTCATAACAGAAAAGCTATTTATAAATGGACACATTGTCTTCACAGTTGGAGGTGTTCAAATAACCATTTTTAATGGACAATATAAGTCATATCCACATAAGAACTGTGCAATAATTGCAGCAGAGCTGGAAAATGAATGGCTGCTTTCACAGGTGGCCTGGCCACTGATGAGGTAGGATAAACCTGTAACAGTAATGGAATAGGATATGATCCTTGTGGCAGGGGTTTGGGATCTGTTTGAGGACTATATCTGGGGGATACTGCCTGTCTGTAAAGGCCTCGGTGAGATCCTCAGCATTCTAGGCAAAGGAGTTCTTGTCACTGTGCAGATATGCTGTTCCCGGGTGGCCAGGCTATACGGGACCGATTTTGTGGTGCAAAAGAGGTGACAGCTGTCAAAATGCAGGTACCGTTGCTGGTTGTTGGGTTGATGTGGAGCGAGGCGCAGAAGGAGCCGCCAGAAAGGAGGAGGTCAATGTCTATGAAGGTCTCACACTGGGCTGAGGAGGACCAATTGAAGCAGATGGGAGAGAAGGTGTTGCGGTTGTGAAGGAATGAGGACAATACGTCTTGGACTTGAGTCCAGATTGTGAAGATATCATTAATAAACCTGAACCAGGTTAGGGGTTTGGCATTTTAGGAGGCTAAGAAGGTCTCCTACAGATGGCCCATAAACTGTTTGGCATTGGATGGTGCCATGGCCTGGGCCACAGATTTGTTTGTATAACTCACCATCAAAGGAGAAATATTTGTGGGTTAGGATAAAGCTGGTAAGGTGTATGAGGATTGAGGTAGTGGGTTTAGAGTCTGAAGGATCTTCGGAGAGGTAGTGTTCAATAGCGGTAAGACCATGTGCATGAGGGAGGTTGGTGTATAGGGAGGTGGTGTCAGCAGTGATGAGTAGGGATCCAGGAGGCAAAGGAGTGGGGATTGGGGAGAGTTGGTGAAGGAAATGGTTGGTATCTTTGGGACTCTAGATTATCGGCAATTGGTTGGAGGTGCTGGTGAATGAGGGCCGAAATTCTTTCAGTGGGATCACAATAACCAACCACAATGGGGCAACCAGGATAGTTGGATTTGTGAATTATGGGGAGCATGCAGAAGGTAGGTTTGTGGGGTGTGTTAGGTGGTGAGGAGTTAAATGGATTCAGGGAAGAGGTTCTGCGAAGAGACTAAGACTTTAAGCATACATTGGAAGTTGCGTTGGTCTTCTGGGATGGGATCACTCTGGGAGAGTTTGTAGGTGGATTGGTCAGGTGGGTGCCTTCCGCCTTCCACCTGTGATTCGTAACAACAGTGGTGGAACCTTTGTCTGCAGGTAGGATGATCAGGTCAGGATTAGTTTTGAGATTGTGTATGGCTGTTCTTTCGCCTGTTGAAACGTTGGTGTTCTGAGGAAGGGACCTGCAGAAGGAAGATGAGTCTGAGTTGGAGGGGAGGAATTCCTGGAAGGTGGGAAGGGGGGAGGATCACATTTGGATGTTGGTATGAACTGGGAGAGAGAGCGGTCAATGTTGGGATTAGCTTGGCTTTGGTTGCCAGGACTGGGAGCAAAGAAGTATTTCCATTGCAGGGATCAGGGAAAGGAGAGAAGGTCTTGGACGATAATAGCATGGTTAAATTTGGGTGTGGTGCTAAATATGTGGCCTTTGGATAGAACTGAAACTTCTGTGGGGCTGAGGATTTTGGTGGAAAGGTTAACAACATGGTTACATGAATGTTTTGGCTCTACATTTGATGGAGTGTTTCAGGAGTTTCTGGGGGATTTAACAACTTGAAAAGCTCAGCTAGGCAGGGTTTAGGTGCTATTAGGGTTGGACAAGGAGGAAATCTGTAGGTAGGATAAGGGTTGGAAAATGTTGGTCCCAAGGTGGCAGTAGGGCACCAACCTGTTGGATAACTTATGGAAAGCAGACATATTGAAATATGTCTGCTTGTGTCTGTATGTGTGGATGGATATGTGTGTGTGCGAGTGTATACCTGTCCTTTTTTCCCCCTAAGGTAAGTCTTTCCGCTCCCGGGATTGGAATGACTCCTTACCCTCTCCCTTAAAACCCACATCCTTTCGTCTTTCCCTCTCCTTCCCTCTTTCCTGATGAGGCAACAGTTTGTTGCGAAAGCTTGAATTTTGTGTGTATATTTGTGTTTGTTTGTGTGTCTATTGACCTGCCAGCGCTTTTGTTTGGTAAGTCTCATCATCTTTCTTTTTAGATATATATATATATATATATTCCTTAATTTATATCTAAAAATTCCTCTATGGAGTAGAAGGAGTTGTCATTCAGAAATTCTTTTAATTTCTTCTTAAATACTTGTTGGTTATCTGTCAGACTTTTGAACTTTTGTTACTATTTGGTAAGTGACCAAAGACTTTAGTGCCAGTATAATTCACCCCTTTCTGTGCCAAAGTTAGATTTAATCTTGAATAGTGAAGATCATCCTTTCTCCTAGTATTGTAGTTATGCACACTGCTATTACTTTTGAATTGGGTTTGGTTGTTAATAACAAATTTCATAAGAGAGTATATATACTGAGAAGCTACTGTGAATATCCCTAGATCCTTAAATAAATGTCTGCAGGATGATCTTGGGTGGACTCCAGCTATTATTCTGATTACACGCTTTTGTGCAATAAATACTTTATTCCTCAGTGATGAATTACCCCAAAATATGATGCCATATGAAAGCAATGAGTGAAAATAGGCGTAGTAAGCTAATTTACTAAGATGTTTATCACCAAAATTTGCAATGACCCTTATTGCATAAGTAGCTGAACTCAAACGTTTCAGCAGATCATCAATGTGTTTCTTCCAATTTAATCTCTCATCAATGGACACACCTAAAAATTTGCAATATTCTACCTTAGCTATATGCTTCTGATTAAGGTCTATATTTATTAATGGCGTCATACCATTCACTGTACGGAACTGTATGTACTGTGTCTTATCAAAATTCAGTGAGAGTCCGTTTACAAGGAACCACTTAGTAATTTTCTGAAAGACAATATTGACAATTTCATCAGAGAAGCTTTTGGAATGTAAATTTTACATGGCCAGTGTTCAGCTGTCCTTCACTTTCAACAGCACAAGAAAAAGACTGATTAGCATTTTTTCTCTGTTGTCAGCAGTAGGGAAAGGGAGATAATTTTTTCTTGGTTTTACCACACTGTATTGAACAAGAGTTAATGGATCTCCATTTAAGAGTGTGAGAATCTGCCACTGTCTAATATCTTATAGTAATTATTACTTTTCCATCTCCTTCCCATTGTCAATGTCCCTTCTCTATCAGCATAAAAAAAGCATGAATATGTTTGCAAGCCAAAATTTTTCGAGGTGCTGAGAAAGGTAGAATGAGGCTATTGGTACCCTACTTTTCAGTCAGTCTTTTAAACAGGAGCATATTCACCTTTTTGTGCTCTGATAGGAGCATTTTGCCACTGGTTCCTGTGTGAAATTGAAATAATGCAAAACTAATTTTGCAACTCACAATGGATTTTACATATACAAAAATTTTGCATGTGCTTTGATACTACAACATGGGACTCTCACAAGCCTTGTGACAATAATGGAGACCCTTTACAGCATATTTCTCCATGCTACATCATTTTACAAACTATGTTTTTGTCTCACATCAGATTTTGTGTGTGTGTTTCAAGTAAGCAAATAAGGTAATTTTTAACCTCTGTATCTTGGAAATGGATAAAAAATCAAGAAACTTTTCAAGGTTGTTTGAGATTGTGATCTTAGGAATGTACTGTAAAAATTTCAGCCATTTGCTGTGCATAGGGGTCTTAGAAACTGTGGCCCAGTTTTGATACCCACAAACCATGTTTTTGTGGTGTTTCTTGATAACAGACAAGAATTTCTGAAACTGGTAAGATTTGTAGTGCTTCTAGATAAGTGGATAGAGAATACACTGTTAAAATGTAAGCTATTTGCTGTGGTTAGTTATGTAATGAGTACATATGCTGTGCTGTGGGGTGATCAGTATGATTGAAAATGAACTTGTTTCGTACACCATGATCAATGATCACAGTGTAGACACTTTTATTGTTTCAAGATGGCCACCCTCAACAGATATCTACTGTTGATGGCAAAGAAATGGTGAAAAACACTTTTTCTGGCTTTTCTCGGGAACCATCCGAGCCGGCCGGTGTGGCCGAGCGGTTCTAGGCGCTTCAGTCTGGAACCGCGTGACCGCTACGAACGCAGGTTTGAATCCTGCCTCGGGCGTGGATGTGTGTGATGTCCTTAGGTTAGTTAGGATTAGGTAGTTCTAAGTTCTATGGGACTGATGACCTCAGATGTTAAGTCCCATAGTGCTCAGAGCCATTTGAATCATCCAACTAAATGGTGCCTCTACAGGTCACATATAATGCAAAATGAACTAACCAATTTGCTCTTTTTGCCTAAGCTGGATGCAGAATGTAATATTGAAACTTTGAACCTTTACCTAGGATAGTTACAGTAATACAATCTTCCTGTTGAGTATACAATAGCTCAGGGGCTATCCACCACCTTTCTAACACCAAAAGTACTTGAGGTATGATCTTTTGAAAAATGCTCTTTTTATGCATGGCATTTTCAAATATATTGGTAGCACATGCTGTTGCATGCATACCGATATATGCAAGAATGAAGAGAGAACATTCAGATCGGAAGACAAAGAAAAAGGTTCTAAGATTAAAAAAGATGTAAGACAGGGATGCAGTCTTTTTCCCCTACTGTTAAATTTATGCATCAAAGAAGCAACGATGGAAATAAACCAATGATTCGAGAGTGGGATCAAAATTCAGGGTCAGTGGGTATCAATCACAAGATTTGTTTTCAGTGCATTCCACAGTTTATCACAACCAGGGATCAGAGCATCCACAAAGTTGGTGTCAGACAAAGTCGTGTGGCTGAGAGTACAGAAGGATTGTCATCAAAGAGTCAAAAGCATAAAGTCTCTCAACACTCGTCAACACCTGTAGAAGCGTTTCCTTCACCATATGGGAGGTTCACTCATCTTCATGTTGATATTGTAGGTCCCCTACCCCTATGAGGGCTTTTGTTTTGTGGTTACAATGGTCGACAGATTTACTAGATGGCTCAAAATGCTTCTTGTCTCTGACATCTCAGTTATTTCAGTTGCCCTTGGTATTGTTTTGTCTTTGTTTTTCCAGTTTAGTATCCTTCAGGTTATAACATCAGACAGAAGCAAGAAATTTGATTGCCAACTGTTTGAAGAACTTTCGCATTTGTTCAGTTGTAAAAATGTCAGGACTATAAGCTACCATACCTCCAGTAATAGGATGGCAGAGTGTATGCTCTGCATGCTCAAAGCTACATTATACTGCTATGTAGAGACATGGACACTTGTACTTCCAGTAGTGCTACTTGGGTTGAGAACCGTAGTTAAGGAAGACTTAGGATGTTCCACTGCCCAACTGGTGTATGGAAAAGTTATAAAAATACTGGACTTCTTTTCCACTTCATTTCCTCCCTGTTTATCGGTTTGGGAGTATACAGATTTTTTGTGAACCTTACAAATGTTTGTGTGTTGTCTCCAGCCTGTGAATCCTGTGTGGCTTGGTAACAGGCCCTACTTTTACCTAAGCGATCTCTTTACATGTAGTTTGTTTTGGGTGAGAGATGACAGGGCCACACCACCACTTGCTTCTCAGTATCCTGGCTCCTTTTGAGCAACTGACAGGAATGATAAAAGATTCATTATGGTTATGTGACATGATCAGTCAGTGCAGGAGGTGACCTATAATTTTGTAGTGTAGTCTTCTTATTTACCAAAACCACAATGTAAAGACAATTATTGGATTACTAGTTTTGGCAATATGTATTGCCATCCTCAGATCCATGAAACCTGGCAGTGGTAACTATGTCATACAACGATTGTGATGAAGCAAGATGGGATAATTGCTAATTCCCCTTTTGTTTTACCATCTGCCTCCATAAAATTATTTCATTATTGAATTAATTATCATTAACATACAGGAGCATAATCTACATTTCCATAAAAGAGAAAGGTTGGCCCTCAGTTTTAAAGAATATAACAGCAGATCTAATTTTGTGCTTAATTTTGTGTATGTAATTGATTTTCTAATTTATTTTGACTATTCCTAGTCAGCATCTTTTGTTACAGGGTGAAATCAGTAATTGTTTTGTAACTTAAATTCTACTGTTGACGTATAGACAAATATAAATTCTGTACTAATTATAAACATTTGGAGGAACAACTAATAGAATAGAATATTTTTTATTAGCCTTTCAGTATTTTTCATACAATTGGCTTCGTCAAGGTTTACAGAGCGTTTTAGTTTCAGTACGATATTCAAATAGTTACAGAAAGGGGAGAAAAAGAAGTAAAGACCTTTTCTTCAGTATTATGTAAAACAATGTTTTATGCAGTAATTAAATACACACATAAGAAAAGAATCACAGTGTGGCGACAGTCGACTGCCAGTAACTTCACTGGCGAAGCGCAGAGTAAGAGGTCTTTGGGGACTCGAGCTTCTTTGGGCAGTCTCGGCTGCGTCTTGATGAGTGATACACGTGTCTTGAAATTGTGCATTGTTTTTCTGGTGCTCATGTAATTATACAAACCGTAATAAAAGTGCCTTATCGTAATAAGTTGGGATTTTTGGTGCGGTGACCGTCACTATAACCATAATACCCACATTGGTGACCCCGAGTCGCGAAAATACGTTGCAGTCGCTCGCTGTGTATCACCGGTTTCGCGCCAATAGACAATGTCGCAGCCTCCAGTTTTTACGGCAGTGCACGACGCCGCGACCGCAGAATGGACATTCGACTGTGAAGCGCAACGCTTCACCCCGTGTGCCACTAATACACCGGGAATGTTCGTATCTCCCGTGTTTGCCTCGCCTGGCCGGACGACTCTAACCTCTGCCGGCATACCACACCGGGCGCTGTACACACCGTCGCAGACACCTTCTACGGCATTCTACGCTCGACAGAATGCCCCTTCAGCACAGGACCCCGGAAACCCCGAGTTTCTACCGCACAGCATGGACCACGCGGCTGGCCAGTTTCTGGGTCCACATGCACGGCTGCCGTTTAACGTGCCCCCCTTCGCGCCGGTCGAAGGGACACTCGCGCCAACCGCGCCGGACCATTTATACGCCTACCCGTCCTGCCGCCCCGCGCACATCTCGGGCGACGCACCTGCCGTGGTTCCGCCCCGTCACTCGGCGCTCAATCGCGATCTCGCGCCTCTGCTCGAGATTCCGGCTGCGCCGGCAGTTGACCCGCCCGCGCCTGCCGCGCCGTGCTTGTCGTGTGGCCGCACAGACTCCGTGCCTACATGGACCGGATACCACGTCTCGCCAACACAGCTAACGGACGTTCAACGCAACACATCGCCTGCCACTGAGGCACATTTTGCACCAGCGAACACCGTGCAGAATCCCCGTGCGTTTCGTGCCCCTCCTGCAGCCCCCGGCCGTTTTCCGAAGCTGCCGCCGTTACAACCGGACAACCCAGTGACGTGGTTTACCTTGGTGGACAACATGTTGGACATACACGGTATTGCGGACGACAGCACCCGTTTCGTGTGTTTAGTGAACCACCTGCACGACCACCCTGATCTCATCAGTGACTTATTGCTGAACCCTCCTAAGAGCAACAAATATGCCTCTGCTCGCGCATTACTTATCGAACGCCTCTCTCGTCCGCCGGCCGATACTATCCACAATATAATTTACGACGAGACTTTAGGCGACAGAACACCCTCACAGCTGTGGCGACGCTTGCGTGCACAGGTCGGTACCGAGATCCTGCCGAACTTAGCGCTCTGGGCATTGTGGTTGGTGAAGCTGCCACAAGAACTACAGTTACATTTGCTTCCACATACCGCAGCGTCACTCGAGGATAAACTACGGCTGGCGGATCAGGCATACGCCATTATTCGACACAGCACAGTGCCTAACACCGCCGAGGTTGGTAACCCTGTGTGTATACTTCCACCGTCGGGCGGTAGAGGTCGGGCGCGCGCGTATCGCGGACAGCACACGGAACAGCAGCCACCTAGCGGCCAAGACCGGGAACCGCCAGCGGGTCGGCAACAGCCGCTCCCCACCCCAACCGGGCTAGCACCTCCCCGCCCCACCTTCCCCCCGCGTGACGCTTCGGCGGGCGGGACGAGTACAGCCGATTCACGCATATGCTGGTTTCACACCACCTTCAGGGACGCCGCTCGCAACTGCCGTCCGCCCTGCGCGTTCCCAACGCCGCACGCGGGCCGCAGTAGGCGCCACGGCCCGCGGATACAGGCAGGGGCGCCCACAGACATTGCATTCTGTCAGATTCCCCACCCCACGAGGACGTCTGTACGCCTTCGATGTAGGTTCGCGCCGGTATTTTCTCGTCGATACCGGAGCAGACGTTAGTGTCATACCCCCCACATTTTCTGTAAAGGACACGACATCAACCAAACTGTCCCTTCAAGCAGAAAATAAGTCGACACTTCGTGTCCAGGGTTTGGCCAAGTTACCTATTGAACTCATACCTGGTAAACAGTTCACTTGGTCCTTCTACGTGGCTGATGTCGAAGATCCAGTATTAGGCATCGACTTCCTTTTCCACTTCGGACTGTCTCCAGATCTTCAGTCAGCCGCATTACTGCACCACGCCTCGTCCACGCACATTGCATGTTCAGTCGCCTCTTCGGCCCCCCCTCCCCCTCGGCTCCCCGACGACCTGGGAACAGCTCCCATCAAGTGCTCTTCATCGGCAGACAGCCTCACGATTTCCACCGCCCATCTCCAGCCTGAACGCCCTGCAGTCGACGACCTCCGTCCTCACAACATCGAACGGAACCGTGCCAGATCATCGGCTACGCAAGCCCTCATCGAGGCACGACGCCTCGGACAACGCCTGCCAACGCCGCCACCACCTGACACCGGAGATGCACCTCGTGGAACTCTGCTGACACTGAAGCAGACTGCTTCCCTGGCACATCAGGTTAGTGACTCTCGTGTGCTACCGATCCCCGTTGACGATGGGCCCCAAATGAGTTCGCCAGCCAAGCTGAACGCTATTACGAATCGCACGACACACAAAATTGTCACGACAGATGGGCCTCCAGTGCGCCATAAAGCGCGCCGGCTGCCACCACATAAACTACGCCTTGCTAAAGCCGCGGTGGAGGAACTTCTAAGGACAGGCATTGTTCGCCCATCGGACAGTAACTGGTCCTCCCCCATACATTTAGTTCCCAAAAAGGACGGCACTGTGCGCCTGTGCGGCGACTATCGTCGCCACAACGCGCGCACGGTATTAGACAATTACCCAATACCTCACATACAAGACTTTGCGCAAGTACTTAGCGGAGCATGCATCTTCAGTGTCTTGGACTGCCGCAAGGCATATTTACAGATACCAATGGAACAGAGTGACATCCCAAAGACAGCAGTAATCACACCTTTTGGTCTGTACGAATTTTGTTACATGCCTTATGGTCTCAAAAACGCGGCCCAAACTTGGCAGCGTTTTTTAGACTCACTTCTTTTTAACTGCACATACTGCTACGCATACCTCGATGACATACTAATTTTCTCCCCCTCTGACAGGGAACATGAACTCCACCTGGCCACGATACAGGACTTACTGACACGTAACGGAGTCGAGATCAATAATGATAAGTCACAACTCCGCTGCACCGCTGTCACTTTTCTGGGGTACACAGTCTCCTCGGATGGTATATGCCCCCCGCAGGAGCGGGTTGACTGCATTCGTGAGCTACCCTTCCCAGTGTCGTTTCGCGAATTACGCCGGTTTTTAGGAACTGTCAATTTCTACCGTCGTAACCTGCCGATGGCGGCAGCAATTCAAGCCCCTTTGACTGATGCATTGGCCGGAAAACAAACCTCAGGCAGTCGCCGAGTACCGTGGTCTGACAGCATGGTGAGAGCTTTTGAAAACCTTAAATCAGCTTTAGCACGTGGTGTCACTCTCGCCCATCCTTTGCCAGATGCCTGCATCTCGATTACAGCGGATGCAAGCGATTTCGCAATCGGTGCAGTCCTACAACAGCATGTCAATGACACGACTCAACCACTCCGTTTTTTTTCCAAAAAATTATCTACAGCTCAACGTAAATGGTCAGCATTCGACAGAGAATTGCTGGCAGTTTATGAAGCTGTAAAATATTTCTGCACAGACATTGAAGGAAGGAATATAACAATCTTCACGGACCACCACCCCCTCGCGGAGGCTATCCGTAACCCCGCTACTGACCTCCCTCCACGTAGGTTCCGGCAAATGGACTTAATTTGCCAATACACAACAGACATCCGTTACATTCGAGGGTCAGAAAATGTGGTGGCTGACTACCTATCACGTATCACTGCAATTTCATCCCCCATTAATTTCGATCAATTGGCCCACTTACAGGACAATGACACCGAATTGCACAACCTCCGACAGGACCCAGATACTTCCCTTCAGATCGTTTCGTGCAACCTACCGGGCTCGGCCAAGCCACTGTGGTGTGATACATCCACAGGCACCGCTCGGCCTATTGTCCCCCCTGCGCTGCGTCGCCAAGTGTTCAGTACCTTACATAACCTGGCACATCCTGGCGCTAAGGCTACTACGCGCCTGGTTACAGAACGCTTTGTGTGGCCAGGTGTGAAGAGGGATTGTCGTACTTGGGCTCGTGCTTGTTTACAGTGCCAGCGCAGCAAAGTTGGCAGGCACACACAACCCAGTCTCGGTAAATTCGACATCCCGAAAGGCCGCTTCCGTCATGTACATGTGGATCTCGTAGGACCATTACCCGTGTCGGACGGTTTCAGGTATATCCTGTCCGGCATTGATCGTGTTACACGTTGGGTGGAGGCAATCCCCCTGCAGGACATCACAGCAGATTCCGTAGCACGTGCATTTGTATCCTCCTGGATAGCTCGATTTGGCTGTCCTACATCCATCACCACCGACCAGGGAAGACAGTTTGAATCCCTGCTGTTTAACAAACTCTGCGTCCTCTGTGGGGTGGATAGATTCCGCACTACGGCTTACCATCCCCAGAGCAATGGACTGGTCGAGCGGTGGCACAGAACACTGAAAGCGGCACTCATGTGCCACGGTGGTGAGTGGTGCGATGCCCTTCCCTGGGTTATGCTAGGAATACGCACGGCTTACAAGACAGACCTCCAGGCTTCACTCGCAGAGCTCCTGTATGGCGAGACCCTAGTCCTCCCCGCAGAGTTCGTCAACGACGAAGCAATCGCCGACCTGTCCGACCTCCCCATGCTAGTTGAACGGGTCCGGACACACATAGCCGCGATCCGCACGCCTCCTCCACGGCCACATACCCGCCCTCGCGTGTTCAGGCATGCGGCTCTGGACTCTTGTGAGTTCGTTATGTTACGGGATGACACGGTCAAACCGGCATTACAACCACCCTACTCTGGCCCACATCGAGTAGTGTCTCGCAGGGACAATACTATGGACATTCTCATCAGTGGTCGCCGACAGACAGTTTCCCTCCAACGCGTGAAACCAGCCTGGACGATCGAAGAAGCTGTAACACACCCCCCCGAGTCGAGTGTTCTTCCATCAGATGGTGACGACCCCGATCCCACACAGATCACCCACCCTCCTGCGTCCCACCATGATCGTATGTGCACCGAGCCTACACCCGAGGGCAACTCAGCGGTTGTGTACGATGATATGCTACCCTCGTTCCAAACAGGCACTGCGTGTGACAATCCACAATCTCAGGCTCAACCTCATGTTGCGTGTGACATTACACCGTCCCAAGTGTTGGTACCCAATACCTCCACAGAGTGTTCCAATGTTTCTCCTGAACTACGTTACTTTTCGCCCCCACCCCCCCTAGTGCATCCTACATCCACTGTCGACGAAATTTCCATCGCCATCAACGCCTCCGAGTGCCAACGTGACGAGCTTTCCTTGCAGCTCCACGAGGGATCCATCTTCATTCTCCGCATAGGGGAAACTTCACGTGGGTCCATACCCACGTCACACATCACCATCCTGCACACAGTCCCTATCCCAAATGGGGTGGATACGGCTGCCATAACCGCAACGTTCAGCACCGATGGGATGCTCAAGATTCGCATCCCCCTCTCCGCCGGTACTGCAACAACATCTCCTGTGCCCGTCCAGTTCACGCGCGCAGGTCGACCAGTCCGCCCCCCTCACTGGATGGTGGACTATACGAGCGCTAGTCCACCCTGCACAGACAGTATGGACACATAGCACACGCTGCTATCAACCAGCCAGCATCCCACAACGTCACTACACAGGAAGACACCCATGTCCGTCCCCCAGTGCTCCGCACTCCTGGGGGGGGGGGGGGGCTCTGTGGCGACAGTCGACTGCCAGTAACTTCACTGGCGAAGCGCAGAGTAAGAGGTCTTTGGGGACTCGAGCTTCTTTGGGCAGTCTCGGCTGCGTCTTGATGAGTGATACACGTGTCTTGAAATTGTGCATTGTTTTTCTGGTGCTCATGTAATTATACAAACCGTAATAAAAGTGCCTTATCGTAATAAGTTGGGATTTTTGGTGCGGTGACCGTCACTATAACCATAATACCCACAACAGTAAATAACTAGCTTATATAATATCAAAACATTTTCTTCATAACTTAGGTAAAACATATATTTTGATGATTAGTTTCTAAGAAGTCTTCAGTTGTATAGAATTTGTTGTTTTTTAGCCAGGTTTGCAATGTATTCTTATATTTATTTAGTGGTACTGTGCGAGCTGAGCATGATAACTTATTGAAAAATTTTATGCTCAAGTACTTATAGTTATTATGGACTACAGCAAGTCTTGTGGAAGGCAAGTCCAGCAGGTGACTGTTTCTTGTTCTGTGTGCATGCACATCACATCTCATGTTCAATTTTTTCAGATTTTCTCTGCCATATATTAAACAGTTATATATGTACATGCTTGGCACTGTCATTACACCAAGAGATTTAAAATAATTTCTGCAGGACTCTCTGGGTGCTAACCCTTCCATGCACCTGATTGCTTTCTTCTGCCATCTGAAAATACATTCAGCCCATGTGGAGTTATCCCAAAGCAATATTCCATATTGCAGTTGGGAATGAAAAAGGCATAGTATGAGTGGAGTAGCAATTGCTTGCTCACACTACTTCTTAATTTACACAATAAGAAAAGTACTCGTGCTAATTTACTACATAGATAATTGGTGTGTCCTTCCCATGAGAGCTTTTGGTCTATGATTAGTCCAAGTCATTTCACTGTTTTGTTTTCATTTTCAGTTACTTTGAGATTAAATATTATTTCTTCTGTTTTGGTTGATTTATGAACAGCTGGTTAGCCTGACACCATCATTTCTCTATTTTTGTCCAGTACACTCTGTAAGTTCTCTCCTGTACTTATTAATGCCATATCGTCAGCATATAGAGTGTTCTTACACGGTATGTAATTCTAGAAGTCATTAACATAGACAATGAACAGAAAAGGTCCAAGAACAGAGCCTTGGGCTATTCCTCTTTCTATAGGGAGTATTTCTGACCTCTGCTTATTTGCATATACAAGTTGTAACCTATTGCTTCGATAAGATTTGAATAGACGGCGTGTGTCATCTTCAATGCCATAGTATTTTAACTTTTTGATGAGTATGTCATGTGACACCGAGTTAAATGCTTTACTTAGGTCAATAAGTGTTCCAGACATTGATACCCTTTTTTCATACCCTTCATAAACATTGCTCACCAAAGCTTCTACTGCTTTTACAGTTGATAGGTGTGACCTGAAGCAAAACTGTTGTTCATTTAAAATTTTGTTGGTTTCAAAATACCTGTATATCTGCTTATGCACACAATTTTCTACTAACTTGGATATGATTGGTACTATTGAAATAGGTCTGTAGTTATTTGGGAGGTTACTTTCACCTTTTTTATACACAGGCAATGTAACTGTGAGCTTAAGACAGTCAGGGAATATTCCTTCATCAAGTACTCTGTTTGGTAGTGAGAGAAGTGGCATTTCAGTTTCTTTTGCTATACATTTAATGATGAGATTACTGAGTCCATAATAATCTTCTGTTTTGGAATTACTTAATTTGTTTATTTACTTATGAATGTCATTTAATGTGTTTCGGGTCCGAGTGAACTTCTCACTTCTTGTCTGTTTTGCACAAGTGAGCAATGCTTCTGCATCAGAGGCAGAATTGATGGGTGGGGTGGTGACGCTATTTACAAAATATTCATTGAGAATATTACAGTCAATAGGGATACTCCTTTCTTTATTGGTATTATTATTTTCCCTTTTAATGACAGTCCAGGCAGCTTTAGATTTATTTTTAGAATTTAAAATATATTCATCATTTGCACAGCACTCAGCATTTTTTTTTCTAATCTGTAAAGGTTTCTCATTTTAGTGTAATTTTCCTTGTCCCTATCACTGTTATGAGATTTGTCTCTCATAATCATCAGTAGTATTCTGAGTTTGTTAAGTTGTGGGGTGTACCACTTGTTAGTATTTTGTTGCTTATGACTAATATTACTATGGTACCTTTTGGTTGCCAAGGGGCATGTCATTTCTACTATATGCTTGATCTCTGTCAGGAAAATGGAAAAACATTTATTAATCGTTTTCTTGTTATCCATTACATGAACCAATCCATTTCTTTTAACTAGTTTATCATTTTGTTTACATTGGATTCACCTAGAATTCTACATGTCACTTCTCTCTCTGTAGAACTGAAGCTGACTTTTCTATTTGAAGTCATATCCCTGCATGATCTGATATTCCTAATTCTATTACACCACATTGTATGGAGTCTCTTTGTATATTGCTAATTATGTTATCAAGGCATGCATTCAGTCTAGTGGGTTTTTCATTGAGACAGTAATAGTTTAATGACTTCATAGTGTTAATCATATGAATTACATTTTTTCTCTTTGCCCTTATATCTATGTTAATATCATCTACAATTACAATTCTATGCTGTTTATATTTTGACAACAGCAATATTAAAGTATTAATTTTTTCTATAAATACTATCTCATCAGAGCCTGGGATTCGATAGATTGAGACAATTACAGTTTCCTGTTCGTGCATTACCACACCAGCTACTTCTATTGTAGCTTCAAGGCATATTCTACTAAGGCCTATAACTGAGTAATGCAATTCAGGTTACTTTTGACATATATTGAGACCCCACCATGTGTAATACTTTTTCTGCAGTAGCTTGTAACTAACGAATATCCACGAGGAACACACAAGTCTATTTCAGTGTCTTTCATCCAGTGTTCATTGATGCATAGAATACTGCAGTTGATTTTATCAAGCCAGTATTGTAATTAACTGATTTTACACCTAAGAGATTGTACATTTATATGAAGGAGGAGGAAACTGTCACTGCTACATAATGGTATTCTACTTTCACAGAACCTTCTGTATTCATTTATTTTTGCTACATGATCTTGGGTTGCACAATTATCTGAATGAATTAGACTGCTGCAGTTTCCTTCGTCTGTAATGTCGTTTTCTCTCTAAAAAAAAAAAAAAAAAGGAGGTGTACAGTCATGCTCTGTGGGACTGTCTTTTAAGACAAGGCTGCTGCGTGCTCGTATTTCATTTACAACTTTGTTTATATCCTGACACAAAAATGTTTTCCCATGGTAACTTAGATGCTCACCAAGTTCAGTGTGCAAATTTCTTTCAAGTCTGCTAATATCCACTACATTGCATTTAGCATAAATGGAACATAGTTGTTTGATTTTAATATTTGTTTTACGAATCTCTTTTTTAACACATGAATTATAGATCAAGTCATGTCTATGAGGTATCGTCACAACAATAGTGTTTTCCATCTTACTTACATCTTATACACTTTTTGGCTTCATTATGTGCTACATCATTTGCACCAGTCACACAAACAACAAAGTCACTGTCCCTTGTTGTATTCTTGTGGTCTCAGATGTCTTCAACAATATTTTCTGTCCTCGCATCAGGTTTTAGGATGCCAGTTGTACGAAGATCCGTATTCACATCCTGTAGAATATTTGCAAGCTTTCTTCCGTGGCTGTCCGCTAGAAAAAGCACATTGTGTTTCTTTGTTCGCTGTTTCTGGCTGTTGGCGATGGTTTTGCAGCTTCTTACAATGTTTTTATCTTCACGTTGGGTGGCTTGTTCACTTTCAATGTTTATGGAGTTGCTGCTGCTTTCTGATAACACACTGAACTTGTTTGTGCACACGAGATTGGATTAGTAGTAGTAGTAGTAGTAGTAGTAGTTTATTCATCCAGAGACAATGTATATTGCATGGATTTCGTCAAAATTATACACACACACACACACACACACACACACACACACACACACACACACACATATATATATATATATATATATATATATATATATATATATATATATACGTATAGGGTGAACAATACTATACAAAATACAGATGTGCATAGTAGACTACATAACATCAGACCACATTGAAATAGCATGTACAACTTTGATTATTTACATTGATGTATGAGAAAGACTTTTTACATGGAATACACAGTTGATATTTATATATAACACATACAATTCTAGCACTTTTGTACATATTATTTATTTAGATCATAGCAACAGTCAGATAAAAATTACTATTGGCACAGAGTACATAAATATAATTGTTTCGTATGAAGCTATTCCAGGTATTCTTTTACACTATAATAGCAGTTGGTCATTAAAAATTTGAATACTGCTTCTTTAAATGAAGACAATTTTTTTATTTCTTTTATCTTTACCGGTAGTTTGTTATACAATCTGCTTCCTTGTATGTTTGTTTGTTTCTGCGGCAAAGCCTTGTTAACTCTTTTTGTCATTGCACTTTCTTGTGTTGAAAGTATGTACGAGGGCAGTTCAATAAGTAATGCAACACATTTTTTTTCTCGGCCAATTTTGGTTGAAACAACCGGAAATTTCTTGTGGAATATTTTCAAACATTCCCGCTTCGTCTCGTATAGTTTCATTGACTTCCGACAGGTGGCAGCGCTGTACGGAGCTGTTAAAATGGCGTCTGTAACGGATGTGCGTTGCAAACAACGGGCAGTGATCGAGTTTCTTTTGGCGGAAAACCAGAGCATCTCAGATATTCATAGGCGCTTGCAGAATGTCTACGGTGATCTGGCAGTGGACAAAAGCACGCTGAGTCGTTGGGCAAAGCGTGTGTCATCATCGCCGCAAGGTCAAGCAAGACTGTCTGATCTCCCGCGTGCGGGCCGGCCGTGAACAGCTGTGACTCCTGCAATGGCGGAGCGTGCGAACACACTCGTTCGAGATGATCGACGGATCACCATCAAACAACTCAGTGCTCAACTTGACATCTCTGTTGGTAGTGCTGTCACAATTGTTCACCAGTTGGGATATTCAAAGGTTTGTTCCCGCTGGGTCCCTCGTTGTCTAACCGAACACCATAAAGAGCAAAGGAGAACCATCTGTGCGGAATTGCTTGCTCGTCATGTGGCTGAGGTTGACAATTTCTTGTCAAAGATTGTTACAGGCGATGAAACATGGGTTCATCACTTCGGACCTGAAACAAAACGGCAATCAATGGAGTGGCGCCACACCCACTCCCCTACCACGAAAAAGTTTAAAGCCATACCCTCAGCCGGTAAAGTCATGGTTACAGTCTTCTGGGACGCTGAAGGGGTTATTCTGTTCGATGTCCTTCCCCATGGTCAAACGATCAACTCTGAAGTGTATTGTGCTACTCCTCAGAAATTGAAGAAACGACTTCAGCGTGTTCGTAGGCACAAAAATCTGAACGAACTTCTCCTTCTTCATGACAACGCAAGACCTCACACAAGTCTTCGCACCCGAGAGGAGCTCACAAAACTTCAGTGGACTGTTCTTCCTCATGCACCCTACAGCCCCGATATCGCACCGTCGGATTTCCATATGTTTGGCCCAATGAAGGACGCAATCCGTGGGAGGCACTACGCGGATGATGAAGAAGTTATTGATGCAGTACGACGTTGGCTCCGACATCGACCAGTGGAATGGTACCGTGCAGGCATGCAGGCCCTCATTTCAAGGTGGCGTAAGGCCGTAGCATTGAATGGAGATTACGTTGAAAAATAGTGTTGTGTAGCTAAAAGATTGGGGAATAACCTGGTGTATTTCAATGCTGAACAAAACAACCCCTGTTTCAGAAAAAAAATTTGTTGCATTACTTATTGAACTGCCCTCGTAGATCCGAGTTGGATTGGAAATTGTTAATATTTCTTTTTACATTAATTACGCTTTTCTGTATAGAGAGGCACGGTAGGGGTAGAATATTCAGCTGTTTAAATAATTGCTTTGAAGGAGTTAGCCTTGAACTGTTGGTAATTATTCTAACAGCTCGTTTTTGTAGAGTGAAGATGGTTTTGAGATTTTTCTTACTGTGACCCCAGAAGGTGAGGCCATAGGTAATAGCAAAATGTATATAAGCAAAGTAAACAGCTCTGCTACATTCCCTACTACATACAAAGCTAATAACACGTAAAGCAAAGTAAGCAGAGCTTAACTTATGCGAGAGATACAGGATATGGGATTTCCAGTCTAAATTTTCGTCTATATGGACACCTAAGAATTTTGTGGTAGCAACTCTCACAATTTCTTTATTTTGTATTCTGAGATCTAGATCAGAGTGTGACTTTGCTTTCCTGTAATGGATATAATTAGTTGTAGAGATATTTATGGTTAATTTGTTCACTTCAAACCAATTTTGCAAATATTCTATAACTCTGGTTGCAGATGTTGGCAATACCCGGTTTATGTCAGTTACTACAATGTTTGTGTCATCCGCAAACAGGGTTATATGAGTACCATTTACTGGAATCTTGATATCATTTATGTAAAGAAGAAATAGGAGAGGTCCTGGAACACTTACCTGCGGTACCCCAATTGGCACAGTGTGAATATCCGATCTGTAAACAATTCTTTGGTTTTTACTGTTTGTTGTTGCAATTTCTACTACCTGTTTCCTATTTGGAGATATGACTGAAACCACTTTTTAGCTACTCCTCGTATACCGACATATTCTAATTTGTCTAGCAGGATATCGTGTTGGACAGTATCAAATGCCTTTGAGAGGTCCAAATTTATTTCTATTGTACTGTTGTTCTTATCTAGCCCCGTTACAATATTTTCAATGAATTGGGTGATGGCTGACTCTGTACTCATTCCTTTGCGAAAGCCGTGTTGGTTTACAGACAATAGATTGAATTTCTCGAGGTAATTTGTAATTCTGTTTTTCATGACCGTCTCTATTACTTTTGAAAATACCGATAATAAAGCTATTGGTCTATAGTTTCCCACTTCATGTATATTGCCCTTTTTATACAATGGTTTTACTTTTGTAATTTTTAATCGTTGTGGAAAGACACCTTCTGAAAATGATATGCTTATGATGTGTGAGAGTGGGTCTGATATGACACTAGCACATCTCATCATGACTGAGCAAGGTATCTCGTCAATCCCTGAGGACATTTTATTCTTCATTGTTTTTATTATTCGATTAACTTCCAATTTGTTCGTGGGAGGTAGCAATAATGAATTAACACTTTGTTCTTCTGGGATTGATGTTCTACTAATCTTAGAACAATTTTTACTCAGATTGGTTGGACTATTTATGAAGTAGTCATTAATGTAATTTGCTAAAGTAAGATTTCTGACTAGCACACCTTGATCATCTTTTAAAAGAACGTCATCTGGATTTCTAACATTTTTGCTTGGGCCTATTTCTTTTTTTACTACATTCCATATAGCTTTCGATTTGTTTGCTGACCCAGCAATTACACTGTCATTGTGCATTGTCTTGGCTTTTTTGATCACCTTCCTGTAAATTTTCTTGTATGTCTTAACATAATCTGTGAAGTGTTCATCTTTGTTATCTTTTTTGAGTTGACTGATATGTTTTAGTGTTTGACTAGATACTCTAATAGCAGGTGTTATCCACTGGCTTGTGTTCCTAGGTATGACATTGATCTTCGTGAGCCTTTTTCGGAAACACATCTCAAATAGGGACATGAATGTACTAGAAAAAGTATTTCGTTGTGAGCAAGGCACTTTTTTAGTCACTTTGTTTGACATTACACGGAAATAGTTTTTGAATTGTTTACACACTTTAGGCCACTGTTTTCACTTTGAAGGGCATTTAAGTTAGGCCTATTTACGCAGTTTTGACCGTTACTTTCACTGGCATTTGAGTTCGGCCTATTTACGCAATTTTGACCATTACTTTCACTGGAATGCGTGTTTAAGTTGTTTATGCTCTTCTGGCGTTTACTGTTCGCAACCAATGTTTTTAACTCACGGTTTTCGTTCTCAAGTTAAGTGATATCTCGTCTCAGTATATCAGCAATTAGCTGAAGACTTTTTAATCGTTCATTTAACTTTTCGATTTCGCCTTTACCGTTATTACAAACACTATTTTTTACAACGTGGCTGTAGCTTTTTGTCTCGTTAATATTACTCACTTCTGCACTTGACGCGCTTTCCCTTAAATATTGTATAGTTTCCCAATCCGTTGTAGTTCCTATCTCCTTCGTCAGCTGAACATGTAAGACAGACTCGCATGCTTCACAACAAAACTTAATTCGCTCTTTCGAATTTCTCACGAAACGTATTTCACTGTTGCTTAGACCAACACAATCACTGTGAAACTGTTTTCTACACCATAATCCACAGATCACGAATATTTTCGTGTTTTTTATTAATTTATTGCACTTAAGACACGATTTACTCTTGTCACTAGCCGCCATCTTGCTGTATTCTTAAAGGATATTTTTGGCTCTATTCGAAAACATGTTAGCAAAACGAGCCCTTCATTAATTCTAAAGCAATTAACAGTTGTTGTAGCAGTATGTGGATGTTCGCCTGCAACCTATTAATTATGCGTATCGAAAGTTAAACAATAGTGCACTGGCCATATAACTATGTATTATTGGGGAGGGGGGGAGTTGTGAACGGTGAAAATTAAGTACTGTGAAATGCGTATGTGCACCTATCAGTTACATAATTTAATGTAGTCAATGTTGTATTTCCACAGCCCATTTTTCAGCCAGTGTAAAAATGCAGTAAGTCAACACTGAGGATGGTCATCAAAGAAATAAAGCAGGGAATGTCATCACAACCTGAGGTCTATACAGTATGCATAAAAGAGTCAAGGCATTACAGTAACATGCCAGGTGTTCTATCATAAAGTACATACAAATCTGAGTACCATATATGTGTCATGAAGAAGACAGATACATGCCACATCTTGGTGTTCTGTGGTATACAGCCTTGTCGGCTGTGCCAGAGTAACTTACCTCTGTCATATCCAACATGGCTTTACATGACTAAGAGCCAAAACGTAGCATGTATCCTTCTTCTTCATGCCATGTGTAAGGCACACAAATTTGTACATACTTAATGATAGAACACCTGACATCTAACCGTAATGTCTCAACCCTGTTATGCATATTGCATAGGCCCCTTGTGACAAAGTAGTGTAAGCAGTGTATGACGTAGCTACCACTACCTAATTTTATGGATCTGGAGATGGCAATACTTATTGCCAAACTAAAAATCCAGTAATTGTGTTTACATAGCGATCTTGGTAACTAATTGGTTTTCAAAAGAAGACTACAGTACAAAACATTCATCATTGATAGGAACAGACGACAGGATATGGTATAAGTGGATTGTCTTAAGACCACTTTTACTGACAATGACCAACCTATCCCACTACGTGCACCCAGTAAAGGATTTGTGTGTGGATATCATGGTCAGTTGAATTGTCTTAAGCCACTTATACTGGCAATGACCAACCTATCTCATTGTGTAGGCCCAGACGAGGATTGGTGTGTGGAATTCAGGGTCATTTATACACATAGTTAGCCTTGAAAACTGTGCAAACATGAGCTGGCAGAGTGGTGATGTGAAGGTTTCTGTGGGTTCATTGTGCACCTGGTTTTTCACAGTTTGAGTGAATGGTAAACTTCCTTGATAATGATCAATATAAAAGTAACACTTGGCAGGTGTGGTCAGGCTACAGCTCTCTGAAATGGGAGTAAGGTGGGGGGGGGGAGCTGATGTGATAGATGCATTAAGAATTGATAGTCAAAGACAGTTGTTAAGGCATAAACAATCTTTGACCTAAGAGTGTGTGGGTGACCTTTGTCTTTTATGATTTTTTATGATGATGTTCTTGCTCTCTTGCTGTTGTCCTACTGTGTTCGGGATCTCATGTTACTGTGTGATATTGAAAGACATAATAAACCACTTGTGTTAATGAGCTTGTGTGTTAAAAGTGGTGTGACTCTGGCATTCTCCAAACTATTATTCACTTAATATTGGATCTTGAAACTTTGTATATGCTTTCATGAAATAATTTGCATCTATCTATGAGAGTCTGCCAAATCAAGTTTTCCAATATTTCCAAAGTGCTCTTCTGTGAGCCATCCAATCCTGTGATAGTTGTGCTGTTTCTCTTTGTATGTGTTTGGTATCTCCTTCTTGACCTATCTGGTAAAGGTTTCACACATGTGAGCAAATATTTTAAAAACAGATGCACAAGTGTGTGTAAACAGTCTCCTTGTAGATTGACTGCATTTTTCCAGTATCCTGCCTATGAACTGAAGTCTGCCACTTGTCTTATCTACAACTGTACTTATATAATCACTTCATTTCATATCATTACCCAAGTGTTTGTATTAGTTGACTGATTCCAATTGTTATCTTTGATACTGTAGTCAGTTTGGAGTGCAAAATTTTATATTTTTGTGCATGTAATGCAAGTTGCGAATGTGAGAACAAAACAGTCTCGGTTGCAAAGCTATTTAATATCAATAATGCATTTTGCCCTTTGGGGCATCAACAGAGTGTGTAAAAGTAGCTGGATATGTAACCCACCCATCATAAAGCCGTAGAAAATGGAAAATAGACGTGAAAGTGACTGGATATGTAACACATCCCTCATAAAAACACGTAAAATGGGAAGTGGACCTCAAGCACAGCAGCAGACTCTGCCATAGTAGCACTGAATAGGACCACTCTCACAAAACAAATGCAGTGTGAGCCACATACAGCATATTAAGTCCATTTGGCATAAAATGGGTTATTAAATAACTTTGCAGCCAAGATTCTTTTTATTCTGAAATAATTCAAAACTGGTTGCTGTACCACCTTGTCACAATGGAATGCAAAAATTTTTACAAGTTACCAATCTTCACACCACTTTGAAACCTTAAGGTATGAGTGAATATTGCTGCAGTTTTTTTTTTCAGAAAATACTTAATTATCAATGACAGTATCACTCGCAAAAAGTTTGGGGTTGCAATTAATGTTATGTGCCAGGTCTTTAACACAATTATTGACAAAAAAGTGCAGCACCCAGTAGACATAGATGTCAGTGTAACTTTGTACACATACACACCAAGTAAATTAATCAAGTTTGCATTTAGTGTTGTTACTGGGCATGGTAGGGCACAGACAGTGTGAGATATTTAGGGGTCGCTGTGAAGGACACCAAGATGCTGCATACTCAGACAAAGCAGTGTTATCAGCATCTCACAAAGATTGAAAATGGCCTCATTGTAGTCTCCATTTACCAGATGGTCAAATCATGCAAAATCCAGGTTTGTGGGGTCTTTGGATGTGGCAGTGGCTTGATGATGGACTGCATGGATCCGTGAGGGAAGGCATACACATTTTCAAGATTCTGGTCGACCACATCTAACCTCCACGACACTGTAATACGCACAAAGCACAGCGTAGCCCCTCACATTTGTCCTACTGACTGAGAACGAGTAATGGACCTCTAACAACATTTCGTGTCACTCGACAGAGACTAGCAACAGCTGGACTAGAGAATTACTGTCCCGTGTGTAGGCTGCCATTAACAACACAACACAAACAGCTGGGTTTGGAGTAGTGCTGTGATCAGGAAGCATACTGCCCATGAAAGGCACTGCATTCCATTCAATCATCAACGAATCACAGTTCTGCACTACCCTGGATGACGATTGTTCGTGAGAAAGACAACAACCTAGGAAGAGAACCCATTCTTCCAAAGTTTTGGAGAGGCACAGTGGTGTTACTCCTGACATTATAGTGCGGGGAGTGATGGGGTGTGACTTCAGGCCACGGCTGGTATTGACTGAGTAAACTCTGATGGTGCAATGGTACATCATGGACACCTGGGACACCTGTGTCCTCACTCATGTAACAGTATTGTGGTGGCATTTTTCAGCAGGACAATGTTCATACACACATGGTTTGTATCTCTATAAGCTGTCCACATGATATTGAGGTACTCTTGTGGCCACCAAGATTCCCAGATCTGTCCCCAGTATAATATATGTGGGGACAGATAGGGCATCAGCTCCATACAAGTGCCATTATCCAGGATATCAAGGACCATTTACATCAGTTGTAGGCCAGCTTCCCTCAGGAGAGGATGAAAAGACTTTATGACACCATTCCCAATAAAATCAATGCAGCTTCCCGGCCAAAGGGGATGGATGCAACATCACACTAATAACAGAGCTCATACTGCCAAGTCCTTTAAAATGTGACTTGTTTTGTAATCACTGAATCTAGGAATCTTCCCTAAACATGCAGAATCCTAAACTCCTCACCTGGTTCAGATTCATTGATGACATCTCTATGATCTAGACCGAGAGTGAGGACACCCTATCCACATTCCTCCCGAACCTTAGCAACATCTCTCCTATTTGCTTCACCTGGTCCTACTCGAGCCAATAAGCCACCTTCCTACATGTTGACCTCCACCTCGAAGGTGGCTACATCAGTACCTCCATCCATATCAAACCTACTAACCACCGCAATACCTCCACTTCGACAGCTGCCACCCACTCAATACCAAGAAGTCCCTTCCACACAGCCTAGCTACCCATGGTCGTCGCACCTGCAGTGATAAGCAAATGACGAAACTGGAGGTTTTCTTGGGATTTTACTACATATTAAGACGTTTCACATTTTATTGTGTAATGTGGCTGCGAGACCTCGGTTCGTGCAAGATCTTAAGGTCCTCCGTCAACTGCAAGGCACCAAAACCGGCCAATAATTGAATTTTCGATAACTAACGCTTGACGTGTACTACTTCTCACTTACCGATTGCATCAACACAGAAGGTTCCGTTTTGTTGCTTATAGTGCCACCCCATTCCTCAGCAGGCGACATAAGTTTCCAGACTGTAAATGTAAACGTTTCCGAGAGAAAAGCGACCAATGTGACGATCTGGCATTACGTCATTAAGAAAGCAAATGACGAAAACGGGAGGTTTTCTAAGGTTTTTACTACATATTAACACGTTTTGCGTTTTCTCGTGTAATGTGGCTGCCAGACCTCGGTTGATGCAAAACCTTAAGGTCCTCCGTCAACTCCAAGGCATCAAAACCAGCCAGTAATTGAATATCGATAACTTAAACTTGTACTTGTACTACTTCTTACTTGCCGATTGCATCACCTTAGAAACCTCTATTTTGTTGCTTCTAGTGCCACCGCATTCCTCAGCATGCGAAATAATATTCCAGACGATAAATTTAAATGTTTCCGAGAGAAAAGCGACCAATGTGACGAACTGGCATTACGTCATTACGAAAGCAAATGACGATAATGGGAGGTTTTCTTAGCTTTTTACTACATATTAATACGTTTCGCATTTTCTCATGTAATGTGGCTGCCAGACCTCGGTTGATGCAAAATCTTAAGGCCCTCCGTCAACTGCCAGGCACCAAAACCGGCCAATAATTGAATTTTCGATACCTAAAACTTGTACTACTACTTACTTGCTGATTGCATAAACTAAGACGCTTCTGTTTTGTTGCTTGTCAGCACGTGACATAAGTTTAAAGACGATAAATGTAAATGTTTCCGAGAGAAAAGCAACCAATGTGACGATCTGGCATTACGTTATTACAAAAGCAAATGACGATAATGGGAGGTTTTCTAAGGTTTTTACTACATATTAACACGTTTTGCGTTTTCTCATGTAATGTGGCCGCCAGACCTCGTTTGATGCAAAATCTTAAGGTTCTCAGTCAACTGCAAGGCACAAAAACCTGCTAATAATTGAATTCTCGATCACTAAAACGTGACTAGTACTATTTCTTACATGCCGATTGCATCAACTTAGATGCTTCTATTTTGTTGCTAGTAGTGCCATAACTTTACAGACGATGAATGTAAACGTTTCCGAGAGAAAAGCGACCAATGTGACGATCTGGCATTACGTCATTACGAAAGCCAGTGACGAAAATGGAAGGTTAGCGTAGCTTTTTACTACATATTAATACGTTTCACTTTTTGTTGTGTAGTGTGGCTGAGAAGGCCTCAGTTCATGCAAAATGTTATGGTCCTCCGTCAACTGCAAGACATGAATACCGGCCAATAATTGAATTTTCGGTAGCTAACACTTGACTTGTACTACTTCTTTCTTGCCGATTGCATCAACTTAGATGCTTCTATTTTGTTGCTAGTAGTGCCATAACTTTGCAGACGATAAATGTAAACGTTTCTGAGAGAAAATCGAATAATGTGACAATCTGGCATTACGTCGTTACGAAAGCAAATGACGAAAACGGGAGGTTTTCTTAGCTTTTTACTACATATTATTACGTTCCGCATTTTCTCGTGCAATGTGGCTGAGAAGACCTCGGTTCATGCAAAATCTTAAGGTCCTCTGTCAACTGCAAGGCACCAAAACCGGCCAATAATTGAATTTTCGATAACTAACACTTGACTTGAGTAGTAGGGCCTCCTTCGCGGCACCCCACTCTCCATTGTTGCCAAATTTATTCAAGATGGCGGCGATGACGACATCCAAGATGGCGGCATGTTGACTTGGCAACATTGCATGACGTCATCCATGATGGCGGCTTTTGGCGGGAAAATAGGCCAATTGTCCTACTTCCAATAACCTAACCTCAAGAAAAAATGGCAGGAAATTTGAATTTTGGCGCGAAAATTCCCCAGTTGTGCTATGTCCACTAACCTAAGCCTCCAGAAAAAAAAATGGCTGGAAGATTGAATTCCAATAGGATAATGCATTCAAAGACCGTACTTGTCTTTTTATTATTATTGATTATCATTCATTAACATTCATTATTATTTATTATTATTTATTATCATTTATTATTATTTATTATCTTTTATTATTATTTATTATTATTTACCTGCCTCCACCAGAAAATTTCCTGCAAATTCAAATTCCAACACGATAATGGCTGCAAAACCTTACTTTTGTTTACTATTATTCATACGATCTTTCTCTGTCACTTATCCTTTTTCAAAAAGGTAACTCATAGCACAGCCTCCAGACATGTGAACCGCTCGTAAATAATGCAAAACATTTACCTCCAAATAGCCAAACAACTGGTAATTTTCGGATATAATTTCAGTGCATAGGCTGATGGAAGGAGGAACGAGTGTACTTTATTTACTTGCAACATATCTTTTTGGAACTTTTACTTCTCATAGGTTTCGAAATGTAACGTTCACATAAGGCAGTTTCTGAACTCCAGTAGTGCACTACACTTGGCAACACAACCACACCCATCAAGATATTCATTCCAATCCAGACCTGTAACTCCTCTACAGATAAATTTGTCCAGTTATTTGTCTACTTACTCACATTCTGACCAGATTGCCGTTATTGCGCAAAAACAGCTCAGACTGCGCTGTGCTGCTCGGGGAAGTAAGGAAGGGCTGCACTCTATTTATTTGGAGCCCCTTTTATTTAGTCGTGGAGTGTATTTGTCACAAAACACCCGCACTGATTCGACTGTGGTCATCTGACACAGGCCACAAATACGTAAACAACTCCTAATTTCACCACACAATAGCAAACAGCTCTTAAATAGTGCAGTACACAATATCAGCACACGAGCTCTGTACTCTTAAACTCTCCAAATAAAGCACCACACAGTGCACAGACATGCTCGCAAAATAGTCCAACAGACGCGCCCAAACACCACCAGCTGCCAAACCGACCAAAAAGTCTCTGCTCGGCCTCCCCCAAACATGACCTCAACACAGTCGCATTCGCACCTATCACCGGAGAAATTGATATCCCCTATGCGCCTTATATTACGCTCCAAGGTAGGGCGCGCGCGCGTGCGGTCGGCGGAGGAGAGCGTTCCAGAGCCTTCACTCAAGTTCAGCTTCCCGGCGCTCCCTCCTCACAGCCGACCTGAAAGGGCAATTCACGCGCCATAAACTCTGCAAAACCGTACTTCTATTTATTATATCATTTACTATTATTTATTATCATTTATTATTATTTATTCAAGATGGTCGATTTTTGCGGCAAGAAAGTCAAGTCCCTTACATCCATAACAAAAAATCTCTCACAAATTGAAATTCAAACACGATAATCTCTCACACCTACCAAAAAAAATAAAAAATAAAATAAAATAAAAAAGAGATCAATTGGGGCCATGTGCAGTAACCTAAGTCCACCTCATCCTACGAAGTTTGAATTTTTCGCCCTCACTTATTTTTTCACTCCTAAAATCGCGTCAAATAGTAATAAAGTGTACTTTTACTAACGTAATTCACGTCCTGTGAATTCGTGGGAAAAGAACTGAAGTCTTTATTTCCGTCTTGTTCTCCAATAGAGTCAGTGACCATTGTAGAGGTCGCTGTCCAACCGCCACGAGGCCCCCTGTCCAACTGAATTAGTTCATATGGTCGCCACCGACCCCGCGCGCCACCGGCAAGCCCGCGGTCGCCTCACGTGGCGGCCGTCGGATGCGATCCGCGCGCTGCCGGTCCAGCGGCCGCTCACGTCACAGCCTACTGCCGCCGGCTCGCTTCGCAGGCCCGCGATGTAAACATGTTTTCGTGGACAGTGGAGTCCGCCCCCACTGACCAGTTGGCGCCAAAGCTGTTCGCCGTACAGGTTGGAACCTGCCGATTTCATAACAGTCGGTCGGTTGACCCAGCACCCGGTTGACAAGGAATGCCCTGCCGCACGTTTGGCGCCAAAGTTTTCTCGAGAGTGGAATGCTCCATGACGTCACAACAAATGGTCCAGCATATGCGCTTGCCACGACGTCCCTCGTTAAGTTAATTGATCAACCCACTCTCATTATTCAATCCACATTCTGCACTTACCTAATCGAAGATCGTCGCGAAAACACACGCCCGTACACGTGAGCTTTCGCGCGCGCCGAGCTTAGTACCTCCGCAAGTGAATGTAACAAAGTTCCCGTGAGTACTTAATTAAATTGATCAGTTAATTAACCTCTCTGATGCGGAAAACTTCCGCGTCCACTTAGACCGGGAATCAATTTTCCACCAGTACCACGCCCACCTGGACTTGGAATGAAATAGTTAAAGTCCCTACAACCACCATGGCCCTTTACCGACCCATGTTCGTCGGCTAACATGAACTAATGTGTACTGCCGTTTACTAACGTGCACCAACCTACATTAACGTATATCACATTGTTTCTATACAAATAAGCTAAGTTTGAATTCCGATGGTCAGTTCGTGTTTCGCTACCAACACAAGAAAATTGTTGCAAACGAAGCCACTAACCTAAGTTACCTGTGATTATTCAAAATCGTCTGCTTTGCCTCTCTCACACACCACGAGCGCGAGACCGCCCCTTTTCACAGCCTGGACCTTTATACTCGCGTCGGACATACTCCTCTGTAAATATTCTGGCTAAACTATGACCCTAATACTGTTCTTCAATCCACACGGTCTAGGACATGGCCAGAGCACACCCACAGTACCTAAGCCGAGAACATCGCTCGCCCCACCTGTAGTTAACCGCTGAGAGACGGAGATATGCTGCAATCATATCCCGCGCGCTCTCGTAGCTATTTGCCTCAGCAATTCGATCTAACAAAACCACCAAGTAGAAAAAATAATAACCAAATCTCTCATATTCTATATCGTCCCACAAATACTTAACCTACATTTTATTAAGGCATCGAGTATATCTATCACTCTCAAACAAAAAAACACTCGCCCTGACCGACCTGGTGTCATGTTGCACAGTCGGAAGACACGCAAACAGCTCCTAATTTCAGTGCACAGTATCAAACTGCTCGTACATAATGCAGTACACATAACAGTAAACATCATCAGTACTCCTAATCTGCCCAAATAATGCATAGCAAAATAACTCAACAGACGTGAGCATTGAACCTGTCCCACACTAAGTCACACGTCCGACAGCTCTCAATTTACTCAAAGGTTCGAACCCTCAAACATGACTTGATGACAGCCACATTCACACCTAACACCTGACAAATTCGTATCACCTACACGCCGAACATGACTGTCCAAGCCAGGCCGCACACGTCGTCTGTCACCGTCCTAACTCAGTGCGGTCCAACACACATGTTAAGGCCGCATTCCATTGCTTGCCGGCCTATTTGCGACACATCTCCACCTTCACATCTGTTGTCAAAATAGCCGAGAGAGAGTTCACACACACACCGTCCGCACACATCCCAGTGCTGCCCTCCCCTCACAATCTAAAACAATCATCATACTATGTAAAAAAAAGTAAAAGCCCAGTCAACCTCTCCGAAATTGTATATTACCCCCCAGAAATAGTTAATGCTCGCTTTCGTGTTTTCTCAGCTTATTTGTAAATTCAAATTCTTACCCTAACAGAACTTGCTCACGAAAATAATACTGAATGCGCTCCTAACCTCCTACCCTTCCAGCTCTCAACATACGCAAATGTTCTTAACCCTCCTATATCCCAGAACAACCGATTAATCATTCTTATACCTTCTTATCGAATTTACAGCTCTAATTTCCTAAAGACTCGTTATCGAAGTACCATACTGCTTTTCTTTCTGAGGCTTTCTGTGCTTACTTTTACAGAGATCGCTAAATTAGCACCACAGCCCCATCAATCTACAAACACACACACACACACACACACACACACACACACACACACACACACACACGGTCATCCTCTATACTCATCCCATAACATAAGCAATATTAACTTTACAAGCCATTATATACAAACCCTACACAATGTAAGCCACAGTAATTTTTACAATACCGACTATATGTCCCCTATGCTCTCCATTCCTAAGGAAGCGCTGTGAACCTGCTCTTTCTTTCTACACCCGTGACACTCAGGCACTAATCAGCCCTTCTACATCAACGGATAGAAATCCCTCTCACAATTGTTCACAACTTCGGCGATCCCCCTAAACATAAATGCGTTACTTTCTCTTCTTCCTTGCCTTTTTCGCTTTTTTTATATACAAACATGTCCAGACTCATAGACTACAAGAACACACCAAAATTTTTCGAAGTACAGTATCCTGTAAACCACTGACTAACTAGAAACAAACAGACCAAAAAAACTACATTCGCACTCTCGAATACCGAACTCGTTGATGTCATTATACTTACAGTTAAATGTTATGATCCCGGTCTCAATTGATTGTCATTCGACAATGAGCTAAGTATCAGAAATACACTCTCTTGACCCCTGTCACTCTGGAAATATCTCTACCGTTCTTACCACTTCCTCTCTACTCATCACACAACATAAACAATATTAACTTTGCACTGCAATATATACAAACGCTACACAATGTAAACCACATTAACTTTACAATACAGTATATACACATTGACACAAAACAGTGCACTTATCCAGTGTATCTCCACAGCGTACGAAAAAAAAATTTCCTATTCCTACAGCGTCTATATACCCCATTGCTCTCCAATCCTAGGAAAGCAACATCAACCTGCTCTTTCTCTCTACACACCCGACACTCAGAGCTAATCTTCCCTCTTACATCAGCAGACCTAAGTCACCCTCAGAACTCTTTTCATTCACCTGGTACCAAAATTCATCTGTGGTGGTTACCATTGGGTCACAGCACTGCACTAGTTGCTTCACCGTATCCCACACATTTTCAGTTGGCTACAAGTCAGGTGACCTGGCAGGCCAGGGCAAAAGGCTTACATCCTGTGACACCAGAAAGACACGTGCTCGTGCAGCAACATGTGATCGTGCATTGTCTTGCTGACAAATGGCGTCTGGGGTGTTGTGCACAGAGGGTGTGGTTGCAGGTCGCAGCTGTCAGTCACGTAGTTCACACTGGTCACAATGTCCTCGACACACTTTCAAGAGTGAAATTAATTTTTACACACACACACTCCGAAATACCAAACCCAATTAGAGATTGAAACTTTTATACATAGCATCAACCATCTATCACACTCACACCAATATTCATATTTACCACCTCCAACTTGAATTAAATATTATTAACATGCCCACCCAATATTCTGCCAGCGCTCGATTTGGCGCTATTTTTCAGCTCTTAACTGCTGTCACTAACAGTTGATTATCACTATCTATAGACTACCCTCTCGCGTTGGCATGCAAACTCATCTTCTCTACTCATTATACAACTTTTATCAGCGACACGTCTGAGTAGCTATCCCCGATAATGAATACCTGACCAGCTTGTGTAAGGTCTGCTTTAATCATCATGACATGTCGTTGATCAATAAGCAAAGACGTGAATTCGCTCGTGCTCGATGTTCTAATGTCTCACACCTTTCATCCTGCATCACACTTCATCCATCTAACATACACATTCATTTGCGCCCACGTTTATAAACTCCTATATCCGAACACATACCATCATTCAACAACTATCAACTGCTTTTATCTAATAACTCATCCATTAGGTCTGGAGGTGTAGGGTCACCCCTTTCTTTCAGCAGGAGAGAGCTAAATCGAGCAATCCGCTTAACATTACCAATCGCGAAAAATATCTTCAAATACCTAAACACCCTTACTCAATTACACAGCGTTCTCGCTGAGTACATGAGCTTCAATATTACATTTCTTAATCCAATAACCACCAAAACAAGTACTAAATGCTCAAACTAATCCCATTGCACCTTACAAAGCCCGCGCCTGAGCGCCGTCGGCGGCATGTCAAAGCCACATATCTGCCCATCTAAACAGCCGTCCACTCAGCCTGCCGAAGTGGTCTCTCTCTATACCTGCTATACAGCTATTGTCTAACGACGTACACTGCACAAATGGATTCCTGAATAGCGCGGATCTCTTTCTCCAGCTCGACATGTAAACACTGTCTCCCCCAGTGAGCGAACCCGACGTCGTTAACGCGGGGCTGCCAATTTCGGGTGACAGATCTTACAAGGGAACTTCCCCATCGCACCCCCCTCAGATTTAGTTATAAGTTGGCACAGTGGACAGGCCTTGAAAAACTGAACACACATCAATCGAGAAAACAGGAAGAAGTTGTGTGGAACTATGAAAAAATAAGCAAAATATACAAACAGAGTAGTCCATGTGCAACATAAGCAACATCAAGGAGAGCGTAGGGTTGGTAGCGCCGTGGTCTCGTGGTTAGCGTGAGCAGCTTAGGAGTGAGAGGTCCTTGGTTCAAGTCTTCCCTCGCGTGAAAAATTTTCTTTCTTTATTTTCGCAAAGTTATGATCTGTCCGTTCGTTCATTGACGTCTCTGTTCACTGTAATAAGTTTAGTGTCTGTGTTTTACGACCGCACCGCAAAACCGTGCGATTAGTAGACGAAAGGACGTGCATCTCCAATGGGAACCGAAAACATTTGATCGCAAGGTCATAGGTCAACCGATACGTCCACAGAAAAACACGTCTGATATATTCTATACGACACTGGTGACGGCATGTGTGTCACATGACAGGAATTTGTTGTCGACCCACCCAACTTGTACACTTGGCGAATGGGTAAAAAGATTCTTCTACCTTGCCCGATTTAGGTTTTCTTGTGGATGTGAGAATCACTCCCAAAACACTGATGAAAACATAATAGTTTGTCACATAAACTGAAAATAAAAAATTAAACTTTTCACTCGAGGGAAGATTTGAACCAATAACCCCTCGTTCCGCAGCTACTCGCACTAACCACGGGACCACGCCGCTCCTGTGTTAGTGTTATCCTTGATGTTGCTTATCTTGCAAATGGACTACTCAGTTTATATATTTTGCTCAGTTTTTCATAGTTCCACACAACTTCTTCCTGTTTTCTCGATTGATCTGTGTTCAGTTTTTCAAGGCCTATCCACTGTGCCAACTTATAACTAAATCTGAGGGGGGTGCGATGGGGAGGTTCCCTTGTTAAATACGCTCATATCTAAAGGCCTATTCACTCCTGCCAAAACTCAATAATAAAAAATCATTCCCCCTTTCTAAGCATAGATCAATATGCATTTAGAACAAACATAATTCCGACCATAAATCAAACATATCTTTAAAAAGAAAAAAAATGACCTCAATTTACGTTATACAACAGTTATTTACATGTCCTAATGCTGCAGTCGTGTAATCCACTCGCTCATTCATTCAACACCCGCTTTCACAAAACTTGCTCTACTTATATGCCACCCACCCTCTTATAATAATTTAGTAGGATCATTTACGCCCCCCCCCCCCCCCACTTACAACCCAGCTCATTAGAACATAATAATTCCTTTTTCCGCAGATAGTCATATTGGTTGAACAATTAAACATAATAAATTACGCATACACCTAGTCAAATAACTAAAATACATTCACCCATATACACCCCCTCTCACTGAAGACAGTCCATTTAATATTATATACTTAAACACACACCAATGATAACAATATTGCCGCGTACACTCTGTCCTTCGAATAAAGATAGAATTCATTGTTCTATACGGTATAAAATAACCATTATACATCAGTATACCCTCAGTCAACCCAAGTCGCTCTCATAACAATTCAGCCGATTGGAGAGCGTTTTACCGCTGGCAGAAACGTGTCGGTCTCTCTGATCAGAGCCTTCACCCCTTTTCTACAGATATCTACATACTCACGTATTAGAAGGCCAAAAATATTTTTTTAAAAATATGATATTATAAAATTCGTCTCATAATCGTCGATACTAAGCACAGTCCTAGTACTTTAGCGTGCCATAGACCTATGACTAACTAGAAGTAAATATAAAAAATTTATATATTCAGTACTCAATAACAATATTGTCTTCTTTGTAAAACCTTCTAAATTTAATTTATAATTTTTCTTTTAATAAATCAAAAACAAATCTCTTGTTTTGTAAGACCTTCTAAATTTAATTTATAACTTTTCTTTCAATAAAATAACTATATCCCTTCTCTTCTATACAGAACCTAAAAACACAGAAAAAAATTTTTTTCACCCTTCAACCCAATCACCAAAGCTAACCATCACATATTAAATATTATATTTAACAATTTAAATTATACCGCTTTTAATTGAGCTACACTCACATCCACAACTAATTAATTATAACCTTTTATCACTTCCACACCGCTCGCCTGCACAGCGGTCAAACACACACACACACACACACACACACACACACACACACACACACACACACACACACACAAAATCATTGTACCAAAATCTGGCTCATATAACACCATGGATAGAAGTAAATTTTAACAAACCGATCGCACGTGAACGAGATTAGGCCATGAACTAATTAACTGTCATTGAAAAACGCACACAAACTTATCTAAACATTATTTTTACTGAATTTGCATGAACTGTGCACAAGCTTTTGACACACGATCTATTACTTTATCTTCTATTAACTATATATTAGTTTTCTAATAAAGAGATCAAATTCAGTCACATAGAAGCTCATCATCACACACACCTACACCACCCAAACTAGCACCCCCCCCCCCCCACATGCAGCACTCATAAACAAAAAACAAATATATAATACTTACTCAATTTTTATTATTTCGTAAATTATTTCTACATCATCATGGTTTTCGTCATTATTCGCCTGCTCCTCGTTGTCGGCGTATTCTTCCGGGAGGAGGTACCATCGGGGGGGGGGGGGGGGGGCTTGGACTGCTTCATCTATTCTAATTAATTAATTAATTAATTAATTAATAATATATAAAGTACAAAAAAAACAAACACACACACACACAGAGAGAGAGAGAAGCACATCTATTTCTATATACATTATGGACCGGCCACTGTCCTCAAAGATATATTATTTTCCATTTGATAACCACCTCACCATGTGGTGGGCCGCAGAACATCAAAGTAGCCTAAGTGTAGTAGGAGTTGGATAATGAACAGTGGCCATGTATAAATTATGTAATATTCCACTTCATCTGGGCGACTGGGGGGGGGGGGGGGGGAGTGGATCATTTAGTTTAACGCTCGTGTCCGGTATAGCTAGCGCAGTGTCTACTTCATACGTCTGCTTCATTAATAGCAGATCGGGTGGGGTGAAATTAGTCATTTCGTACTTTTAGCTAACTAGGAAGCGAATCCGCCACATACAGAATACACTTCATATAATGGGCAAGGCTAGTAGATAAAAATGATCAACTTTACATAGAGCCATTCTACAATTAGTAAATTAATTTTATGTGTTAAAATGATAATTATATAATAAATCTTTAATTACACTTGTAAGAGGTATGCGCTGCCTGCGATATGCAAGGTATAAGAGAATCGCTGACCAGAGAGCAGTGTTGTATGCAGTAGGAACTGTGTAGCAGTAAGTTGTTGCTAGCGAGTAGTCTGGTGTATCGTGTTGGCTGGGCCGGTCGTGGTGCAGCGATGGCGGAGCCTGAGCGTTATAGTATAAGTTAAAAGCAGCCTCGCGCATATCTAGTAATGTTATGTGAACTCCCATGTAAATCTTTTAAAAATGTCCTAATAATAATCTTTGTCATATAAAGTAATTTCTAACAAGCATTCATTTCAATTTAAAGAATTTACTAATTTCTCCAATCCATGATCATTCCGATTGTTGCAAAGAAAAATCAGATGCTTGCTTTCATGAATGACAAATGTATAGGCCAGCATTGCACAGAGCTGTGCCGGAAGAAGCTATTGTAAGAGCAGATAGTTGCCGACTTTATCGAGGTACGAATTTTTGCTTTTTATTCAGAATGATCTTACAGGGACATGACGCAGCACTGCTGCCGTCCAAAATTTACCAGGTTACTGAATTTATTTTTTATTACGAGGTTTAGGAATTTTTCTGTTTTGAGCTTACATTAAATGAGAAAAGGATTCTGTAGGGAGGTCATAAATGGGAACCAATTTTGTTATGAGGTTACACAAAAATTAGAATCACATTCATTATTCATATTAATATTTATTTATTTTAATTTTTTTTGTGGGGAGGTTACACTAAGCGACAACCGGCCAGGATCGTATTTCTTTGTGAATCTCTGAGAAGTAGTCATATATCTGCTCTTATTTACTTAAATGTAGTTTGCATCTGGCGCAACGCATTTACTAATTTGTCACTTTTTCTTTCACAGATCATCGGCAATTTATTGCTCTTTGTTGTAATTGTGTTTGTTCCATTTTTGCTTTGCCTTTGTTTCATTTTTGTACTTAATTTTGATTTGTGAAAAATGCCGCGAAAAACTGTTGACAGTACATCGCGATGTGCAATGAGTGAAATAGCCGACTCGAATAATTTGACCGATAATACTTGCAACACTCAGTGTCTTAATGATAGTCCTCCATTTACAATCAGTGCGTACCGATCACCAGTAATGATTTTAATTCTAATGATGAGCAAACAAATTCAATTATGTCCAGAGTAAATGTAACAATTGATGACGTGGCACGTTCCGATACAATGTACGCTGCTCAGTTTGACACACCCGGTTTGCAAAATTTGAATTGTGAACAAATAATTGTTTCTAACGAAGATGAACAATGTAGTCAAAATACGTCAGATTTATTTGATTCCGAGGTAGTGACCCACAGTGCACATCCGATTGGCAAACCTTTTCAAGAATCACAGAATGACCAAGTGGTTATACAAAACGTGACACATACAGATACATCATCACACAGCACAGAGAATACAGCAGCTAATTTTGGCATGGATCGAGTTATAGCATTAATGCTACAAATTAATGAAAATGTCAAACAACAAATTAATGAAAGTCTTAAACAGTCGAATGATAAGGAAGACAACAATTACAAACAACTTAATGAAAAACTAGACAACAATTCCAAACAGCTTAGTGAACAGATTACAGCCGTTGCCGCGCAATGTCATGATACTAAAGAACAATTAAGGCTTGTGCTAGGAACAGTAGTGAAGAAATTAGATCTGTGGCTCAAGAATTAAGTAATACACATGCAGCCACAGCTAAATTACTTAGAGATGAAATTAGTGCAGTCGCTAAACAATGCTCTGAAAACGCAATACAGTTACGCAACGAGTTTAAATTAATGTCAGCAGAACTTTCACGTACACTGGACGCGAAAGTAGATACGAAATTTGACCAACAGAACAGCCAAATTGACGAACGTTTTAATCACCACCTACAAAACAGTGAAACGCGTTACCGTAAATTTATACAGGAACAGAATAAAGTAAAGCCACAAGTCATGGAAACAATTTCTGTACAGAGACAGGAAGATAAGCGTAAATTGTTTACGAAAGCAAAAACATACGTAGACAACAATATTGCTACAGTATCAGACGAAATTAATACTATCAAACAGTTGAACACCGAAGTACATGATGAAATCTCTGATCTTAAAACAAAAACAGACACACACACAGTAGACTTTCAGACAGTGACCGACAGACTTGAACAATTAGAACTAATACAGGATCCCGATGCCATCAAAGCAGACGTTAAAAAATTGAACGAAACCACACGTAAAATACAAAAACAAATTAATGCTTGTGATAATAAAAACGATGATCAGGTAAAAGCACTGACTGAAGAATATGATGAATTGGCCAGTCGTATTGACGTTATCGAAAGTAATAATGACACCAAATCAGACGATACTTCACCAGTTTCGTTTAATCAAACACCTGAATTCCAAAATTTACGGCAGACGATCAGTGAGATAGATTCGTCCAATAATACATTACGTAGAAAATTGTCAACTTTACAGCAAGAAGTGACAGAGATGAAAAATGTTGCAGCCCCTAACACGGCACAGCATACGCCACATTCCGAACATTTCTCACACTCACATAGCCTGTATAATTTAGGTAATTTACAGAGAGTCAGGAACGACAACCACCAGAACTCTAATAACAGACAAAATTTTAATTATCAGTATCGTCAAAATTATCAGCAACAGGAACCACATTTTGGTAACAATAGAGGTTTTTCCCAACAACAGCAACAAAACCAACCGGTTAGCATACCTAACCGACAATGCAGTCTGCAAGGTCAACCAAGCTTTAATGTTTCGCCGCCTACACGTATAGCGTCGGCCACACCAAATAGTAACGCACAGCAACAAGGAAATCAGTGCGTACAGAAAACACACCATTTCAACTCATATCGCAATGCACCGTATAGAAATGACTATCATGACAGACGTAAAAGTAATGAGCACAATTTTCAGCGTACGTTTAATAACAGCCAGTCTTATCAGCAGCAAAATCATCCGCAACAACATGTTATCATGAATGAACCAGACAGTAGATATCATCCCGAACGTAATACGTCAGGAAGAAATAACAGAACAGTACAAATAGTGGAAACTCCACAGCATCCTCCCGAAAATAATAGCACGTCAGATAGAATTTGACTAGATACAGTACAGGTTGCATCTTCCAGCAACGCGAGCAATACTTTTGACACACAGAATCTTGTTCACGAAAATGTTATTACTTTTGACGACATTCGAGACACTCTTTTGCATTGCAGGAAAGACCAGTTATTCAAAAAACCATTTCACACCCTGTCATTGAAGTAAAGATTGGATCATCCAAATTTTCAGCAATAATCGATTCTGGATCCCCTATGTCAGTTATAAATGAGGAAACTTTCAACGAAGGTAACAAAGAGAATACCTATCCTACGTTACCATTAGGCAAAACTAAAGTAAAAGGAGCAGTATCTGGTAAAGGAGTAGATGTAAAATTGCAGACACATTTATCATTTTGTATTGCAGGTCATATATTTCACTCAAATTTTTGGATTGTTCCCTTATTGACAACAGACGTTATTTTTGGTACGAATTTTCTGGTAAAACACGACGCAATTATTTACTTTCAAAATTCCTATTTAATGTTAAAGGATGAAAATGTACAACTGGCTTTAGAATTTCAGCACTCTTTATCTGCAGAAGAACAAACAATTAATCGTACAGAGGTCATTTCCGCATCACGTAACATAAGACTGTCATTCCACATTGTTCACAGATACGTACGTACACAACTATAATACTCCAGACGAAGCCGACTATGACGTTATGCAAATGATTTCTGACAAAGTGAAACAGAGCAGTGCAAATACAGACGACGAACGCACGCAACTACGCAAAATTCTTTTACAGCAAGCTCCAGTTTTTGACAACGTGCCTGGTACTATGTCCGGTTTTATGTATGAATTTCAAGTTAAACAGCACGACACGTTTAAAGCCAAACATTATCCCATTCCGTATACGCACAGAGAACAAGTTAAGAAAGAATTGCAAGCTGTGCTTGACCAAGGAATTATTGAATCGGCAGTTAGTCCGTACATAAACCCACTCCATATTGTTAAGAAAAAGGATGGTTCACTTCGCCTCGTACCTGATTCGCGTCACATTAATGACATTATTATTAATGAAACAGATCGCCCTCAAACACTAGAAGAACTTCTACAGAAATTTCATGGTACTGCTATTTATTCCACACTAGATTTGAAATCGGGATTTTGGCAAATTCAGCTCCATCCGGACTGCAGAAAGTACACGGCTTTTCTCTGTTTTGGTGACTGTTATCAATTTTGTAAATTACCGTTCGGTTTAACTATTTCTTCAGCAGCATTTATTCGCGGTTTGAATACTATACTCCCGACAGAAGTTAAAGACAGAATCACAACGTATGTAGACGACGTTCTTATTGCAGAAGCTAACTGGTCTGAACACAATCTGATTCTTGAACGACTGTTACGAACTTTTCGTGCACAAGGACTCACAGTTAATCTCAGTAAATCGCACTTGGGCAAGACTTCTATAAAATTTCTTGGACATGTAATTTCAGCAGAAGGCATTGCGCCTGACCCGGAAGAACTTCAAGCTTTACGTGACATTACTGTACCTACGACGAAGAAACAACTACGCAGCTTTTTGGGTTTAATTAACTTTTTTCGTAAATTTATTCATTACTCTGCTTTAGACACCCCTAGATTATGTCAATTGACGGGTAAAAACACTATTTGGTCCTGGGATAGCCAAGCACATTCTGAATTTGTGAATCTGAGAGAAGCTTTGTTGAATGCACCACTTTTATCACATCCAGATCTTACTAGAAATTTTTCCATTGCCACCGACAGTTCTAACACCGCTTTAGGCGTACACATTTTTCAGGAAATTGAAGAAGATGGTTCTACAGTAATTAAAAACATCGCCTTTGCAAGTCGCATTCTGTCACCTGCTGAACGCAATTATTCTGTCACAGAACTTGAAACATTATGTGTTGTATGGGCATTTACGAGATATCGGCATTTTCTTTATGGAAGACATACGACCGTTTACACAGATCATAGAGCTATACAGTTTTTACTTTCCGCTAAATTTACACACGGCAGATTAAGCAGATGGAAACTTTATTTACAGGAATTTAATTTTACAGTTGTTCACATTCCCAGTACACAAAATATTGTAGCAGACGCACTATCCCGTTCTCTCAGCAACAATCAGCAAGACATCGCAACCAACTTCTGCAAAGCAAATTTCAGCGTCATGTATATTCAACAAGTTGCATTTGAAAATTTCATTTCGTCGTCAGTACGAGACATAGCGCAAGAGCAGAGTAAAGACAACGTGTGGAAAGAAATTAAACACCTTTGGCAACATAGGAATAATGTTACCATTAGAAACCATTACACTGTACGCAATAATATTCTGTTTCGCCGCTCTCACCCTGACAGCAACAACTGGTTACTATGTATTCCTGACGAGCTTGTTAACAAATTAATTTGGTATACTCATTTAAGTTACGCACATTACGGAGCTAGAAAATGTTTTCTTATACTGAGACAGAACTGTTATTTTACCAGCATGGAGAAACGTATTCGACGAGTTTTAGCGTCATGTAAAATCTGTCAGAAAGGTAATTCAGATACGACTTCACATATTCCTCCATTACATCCCATTGTACCTGTTAAATTGAGACACATGGCCGCTGTAGACATTTTTGGTCCGATTCCCAGAACTAATAGAGGTTTTTGCTACATCTTTGTCGCTGTTGAACTCACTTCGAAATTTGTTACCTTCACTC
This sequence comes from Schistocerca nitens, assembly GCF_023898315.1. Taxonomy (NCBI): domain Eukaryota; kingdom Metazoa; phylum Arthropoda; class Insecta; order Orthoptera; family Acrididae; genus Schistocerca; species Schistocerca nitens. The sequence continues at coordinate 638,853,298 of NC_064621.1, forward strand.
CGTTACGCAAAGCTACTGCTAAATCTGTTTCGAAAGCATTTATAGAACATTTTCTATTTCATGTAGGACATGTAATGAAAGTAATTTCCGACAATGGATCACAGTTTCGATCTGCTATATGGACACGTATGTTACGAGCTAGAAACATTTCTCCGATCTATATATCCAAGTATCATGCTTCTTCGAACCCTTGTGAACGACTAATGAAAGAAATTGGTAAACATACTCTCATTCCAGGATATAATTAATTCCATACCAAATGAATCTACTATGCTATCTCCGACTGTTATACTGAAAAATGTTGAACCACCTAACAAAATTAAACAATTAGTATCCTTTCCTACATCTCGTCGACTACGACACCATGAAATAATTGACATTGCGCTGAACAACATCAAACGTGCTGCAGAGCGCCGGAGAAGACAGCAAAAACAGGTTTGTACACGCCTTGACTTTCACATTGGACAGAAGATATTAGTACGCACACATTATTTATCCAATAGAGGAAAGAGTAGATGTAGTAAATCTGAGCTTCTATACGCAGGTCCATATCGAATTCGCAGTATTCCTCACCCCAATGTAGTACACGTCGAAACCTTGAGAACCAGAAAAAGTAAGGGCAATCACCATGTCTCCAATATTAAACCCTTTTTTGAATGAACATACTTTATGATTTATCACACTGTAATGCCATTTTCTGATTTTTATATGACCAATATGCAATTATATTTATGTGACTACATACTGATGATTATTATATTTTTTCTTGGCAAGTGCCCGGAAAGGTAAGGTTAGCAGGTCGCTTTTCTTGTCGTTACACATCAGACCGTGCACATTTTTTCAGATAAACTTACATATTTTATGACCAATTATGCAATTCTATCTAGTGACATATTAATTTTATCAAATTCTTTCTCCATTAAAGTCTTCAACTCTCGCCTCTATCAACTACACAACATACAAGCTGAACACAAAGAAAGTCATTTCTTGTCGTTATATATCAGACTGTGCACATTTTCCATTTTTTATGTATGTATGATTGTTTTCCTGTTTTGTTTGTATGCACTACAAAATCTTTAAGATATAACAAACACCAGTTGACTTTGACATTTTGCCATATGATATCTCAACATCGTGACTATTTTACATTTTTTTTGCTACTACATTATGATACTCTGTGTACATTTTTGCACCTGAACACTGTCTATGTTTTTGACATAATACGTTTTCTGTCATGCTATGCTGTATGCTTAATTATATCACTAGAAACTAGTTTTTATTTAATGGGTATATGATTTAAATGCAAGATATTAATCCTTATTCATCATTATCAGAAAGCAATAACGTGTAAAAGACATAAATTAAACAAACCACAGTGGATTAATATGAAATGGGAATTTCGCCTTCGGAATGAACGAAAGAAGATGCAATACCTCGTCACGAAGAGTAAATGGATCAGAATTAACAAACACTAACAAGAATATACTATACACATCGTATGATAGCAGTCTTAACTAATTATTTTTCTTTCAGAATACTAGGCGATTGATGCAGGCTGTCAGACAGAACTACACATCTTAGTTTTAGTGATGAAATATGCTAGAAATAAGAAACTTTATACTATGAATAGTTGCATGAAGTAAATGGTAATATGAATAATGAAGAATGAAGTGTCTTTTTTGCAGATGATAATGAATGGTGATGAATAGTTATATGAAGAATATGCTAATATGAATAATGAAGTTTTTCTTTGTAGGTGATGATAGTAATGAAATTATGGTAATATGAATAATGAAGTTTTTCTTTGCAGATGAGAAAAATGATGAAGTTTATATACACTCCTGGAAATGGAAAAAAGAACACATTGACACCGGTGTGTCAGACCCACCATACTTGCTCCGGACACTGCGAGAGGGCTGTACAAGCAATCATCACACGCACGGCACAGCGGACACACCAGGAACCGCGGTGTTGGCCGTCGAATGGCGCTAGCTGCGCAGCATTTGTGCACCGCCGCCGTCAGTGTCAGCCAGTTTGCCGTGCCATACGGAGCTCCATCGCAGTCTTTAACACTGGTAGCATGCCGCGACAGCGTGGACGTGAACCGTATGTGCAGTTGACGGACTTTGGGCGAGGGCGTATAGTGGGCATTCGGGAGGCCGGGTGGACGTACCGCCGAATTGCTCAACACGTGGGGCGTGAGGTCTCCACAGTACATCGATGTTGTCGCCAGTGGTCGGCGGAAGGTGCACGTGCCCGTCGACCTGGGACCGGACCGCAGCGACGCACGGATGCACGCCAAGACCGTAGGATCCTACGCGGTGCCGTAGGGGACCGCACCGCCACTTCCCAGCAAATTAGGGACACTGTTGCTCCTGGGGTATCGGCGAGGACCATTCGCAACCGTCTCCATGAAGCTGGGCTACGGTCCCGCACACCGTTAGGCCGTCTTCCGCTCACGCCCCAACATTGTGCAGCCCGCCTCCAGTGGTGTCGCGACAGGCGTGAATGGAGGGACGAATGGAGACGTGTCGTCTTCAGCGATGAGAGTCGCTTCTGCCTTGGTGCCAATGATGGTCGTATGCGTGTTTGGCGCCGTGCAGGTGAGCGCCACAATCAGGACTGCATACGACCGAGGCACACAGGGCCAACACCCGCCATCATGGTGTGGGGAGCGATCTCCTACACTGGCCGTACACCACTGGTGATCGTCGAGGGGACACTGAATAGTGCACGGTACATCCAAACCGTCATCAAACCCATCGTTCTACCATTCCTAGACCGGCAAGGGAACTTGCTGTTCCAACAGGACAATGCACGTCCGCATGTATCCCGTGCCACCCAACGTGCTCTAGAAGGTGTAAGTCAACTACCCTGGCCAGCAAGATCTCCGGATCTGTCCCCCATTGAGCATGTTTGGGACTGGATGAAGCGTCGTCTCACGCGGTCTGCACGTCCAGCACGAACGCTGGTCCAACTGAGGCGCCAGGTGGAAATGGCATGGCAAGCCGTTCCACAGGACTACATCCAGCATCTCTACGATCGTCTCCATGGGAGAATAGCAGCCTGCATTGCTGCGAAAGGTGGATATACACTGTACTAGTGCCGACATTGTGCATGCTCTGTTGCCTGTGTCTATGTGCCTGTGGTTCTGTCAGTGTGATCATGTGATGTATCTGACCCCAGGAATGTGTCAATAAAGTTTCCCCTTCCTGGGACAATGAATTCACGGTGTTCCTATTTCAATTTCCAGGAGTGTATTTACTGTTAGTTAAGAAATGCATGTAGTTATTTAAGTATGCAGTTCGTTTACACAGTATGTCTTATGTCACATGGTATAATGACTGAATGTTTTGGAAAGGACAGATAGAGTACATACATATTGAGTACACATTTCATTACCTGTTAATTCGAAGTTCACTACTTTTCAGCAGAATATGCGTTTCTTCTTTCAGCTTAATAGTCCATTTTGTATTTTTTCTAGGAGAAGCTATTCATGAAATTAATGTGCTATAAGCAGTTAGTCATTAAACCTGTTCTAGTACTTGCATTTTTTTTACCCATTTGTGTGTGTCATTCATGAATGTGATCACATATACACTACTTGTTTCATAGCCTTGCTACAGCTGACTCATGACGAATGACATTACTAATCCTTATTTGCAGCAATAAGTCAAAAGCAAATATTTTTATGCCCCAGCAATTAATTATCGATCCCAACGCAATGCATTGCTAGCACAAAAAAATGTATTACCAGTCCCAAATAATGCTACCAGTTTAAGAGAGTTCAGAGTAATACTGAATGATGTTTTCTAACCACAGACCTTGAGTAATAGTTACAGTGTGTTACGTTTTAAATATGTCCTATGTCACTTGAATGATGAGTTCTGAGTAATACTGAATGATATTTTGTAACAATGTATAAATGCTATGCCAATAATTAGCTCCTGTTTTGAATGATGACTTCTGATGGTTTGTAACTGGCCAATGAGTGCCAATATTCACTGTAATCAGATGATTTATGAATATTATTCTGTAATACTTCATACATAGTACAGAAATGTTTAGTAACTAGGCGATGAGTGCCACCAATTACTCAAATTGGTTGATAGACTAGTGTAATTCTCAATGATGACTAGCATAAGACTTAATGTCCTTCACCTTCTGACCTATTTACCAGAAATTACTGCAATATCCGTTTGTCCTGTCCATCCTTATGATCATGGAGCACCATATTTGGTTTTTGCACTAATTCTACGTTGATGAAAGAGTATGGTGTTGACACATCATGCTGTCCACCACCTTGAACAATGGAGATGTTATTATGGTTATACTATTTGGTGTACCTAATGTACTACCAAAATGATAACATACAATATTAATACAACATTTCAGTGTCTTGGCTACACTGATAAATACTTCAGGAAGAGAACTTCAGATTGTCTCACTTGGTGTTGTGCTTCTGTAGAAAGATATGGACTTTCAGTGTAGCTACGTGCAACCTACTGTGCTACAACCATGATGCAATCCTTCCCTTTCCTATCCTAGTTCTTGTAAAATGGTAAAAAAATATATACAGTGCGTGTGCACTTTATGTCATTTGTTAACATGTTTTATACTCATTGCATATACTAGTTATTGTAAAATGGTAGAAATATATACAGTGCGTGTGCACTTTGTCATTTGTTAATATGTTTTGTGCTCATTGCGTATACATTTTGTTATTTCTTGATATGTTCTGTACTCAGTGCATGTGCACTCTATTTCATGTTCTGCAGTTATATATATATATATATATATATATATATATATATATATGTGTGTGTGTGTGTGTGTGTGTGTGTGTGTGTGTGTGTGTGTGTGTATACTCTGTGACTGTCAACTTAGTTAATTAAGTAGATTTTAGAAAAAATTGTTGCTCATGGCAAGTCCAATTGACTCACCATCGCTGCCAAATTTTTGCCCCCCCCAGTGGAGGGTTATGTAAGAGGTATGCGCTGCCTGCGATATGCAAGGTATAAGAGAATCGCTGACCAGAGAGCAGTGTTGACTGAGTAGGAACTGTGTAGCAGTAAGTTGTTGCTAGCGAGTAGTCTGGTGTATCGTGTTGGCTGGGCCGGTCATGGTGCAGCGATGGCGGAGCCTGAGCGTTATAGTATAAGTTAAAAGCAGCCTCGCGCATATCTAGTAACGTTATGTGTGTAAGTAGGCTGTTTATGTTTCCTTATTGGCAACGTTACGTAGCGCTCTGTATGAAAATCACTGGCTGTGCTGTTTTATGTTTTCTTATTGGCAACGTTACGTAGCGCTCTGTATGAAAATCACTGGCTGTGCTGTGTGCAGTCTGTGGCTAGTTTGCATTGTTGTAATATTCGCCATTGTAGTGTTGGGCAGTTGGCTGTTAACAGCGCGTAGCGTTGCGCAGTTGGAGGTGAGCCGCCAGTAGTGGTGGATGTGGGGAGTGAGATGGCGGAGTTTGGAAATTTGTAAGAATGGATGTTATGAACTCCTATATATATTATGACTATTAAGGTAAATACATTGTTTGTTCTCTATCAAAATCTTTCATCTGCTAACTATGCCTATCAGTAGTTAGTGCCTTCCGTAGTTTGAATCTTTTATTTAGCTGGCAGTAGTGGCGCTCGCTGTATTGCAGTAGTTCGAGTAACGAAGATTTTTGTGAGGTAAGTGATTTGTGAAAGGTATAGGTTAATGTTATAGTCAGGGCCATTCTTTTGTAGGGATTTTTGAAAGTCAGATTGCGTTGCGCTAAAAATATTGTGTATCGGTTTAAGCACAGTCATGTATAATTGTTTAAAGGGGACGTTTCATATGTCGACCCTTAGCCGAGGATACCTCACTGGAATATTCTGATTTTTTTCTTGTAGTTTGTGTAATTAGTGTAGCTATTGTTTATTGATAGCGCGAAATTGTAAGGAGAATCTCCTTTGTAGTTGCAGTCTTTCATTGTTGTACAGTAAAACAGTTGTGGCATGCATGTAGATTTGCACCAAGTATTTCGCAGCTGCGCTTGCAATTAACTACATATTATTTTCAGAGCTATGTTAATGTGTTCTCTTATTTTTGCTCTTCAAATTGTGCTTTTCTGTGTTATCGTCTGAAATATTGTGACAATAATGGTGTGTGAAAAACGTAACACTAGGTTTCAAAGTAAACTGAGAAATAATAGTGACGACGAGCGTAGCTTACCAGCACCACTGTGTAATGAATTAACAGACATTCGAAGTAGTAATTTGGTAACTGTGCATAGGGAAATGGAGCGGGCGGCAAACAATGGTGTAGACAGTGAAACAGGTAGTGAACAAGGAAGCATTATCGATCGATCGGTCGGCAACAGCTCGCCTCAGGAATCCGAAATGACAGAACACAATATTGCAAATACTGTAGACTTAGGTTTTGGGTCCTCACCGTTTTCTCAAATGAGTCAAGACACATCTTCTGCTTGTCAAAATGTGAATGTTGCTGGTGAAAATGCACTGCCAAAAAGCATAGAGAAACAGATTCCAGACACTAATACATTATTATTGCAGTTAATGCAACAAATGGAACAAAATCAGAGACAAATGGGACAAAGGCTTCAAAAGTTAGACACAATGGAACAACACCAGAGACAAACACAGCAACAGTTAGACACAATGGAACAACACCAGAGTCAAACACAGCAACAGTTAGACACAATGGAACAAAATCTTCACAAGTTAGACACAGTGGAACAAAATCTTAAAAAGTTAGACACCACGCTTGAACAAACACGTTAAGATTTAACTACTGAGTTACATAACATCGAATCGAAATGTCAAAAAGTCTGTAATGACGTAAAAACACAAATTTGTGAGCATTTCCAACCTATTTTTTCCCGTCATGAAAATGCATTACAGAATCAGGGAGCAGCCATAAAAGAACTGCAAACTATTGTTCATGAAAATCACGACACCTTGCAAGCTAAAATTGACTCAGTTGCATCTACCGATTCGGTTACGCAACTTGCAAAAGCTCAAGAAAACTTAAAGGACACAGTAGATACGATTTCAACACAAATGGACACTCTGAAACTTGGTTCAGAAAAACACATTGAGGAAGTAAGTACACTATCGGAGAAAGTAGCCGAACTTTCGGATCAGTTCACTAACTTACCTGCAAAGGTAGATGATGATCTGAATGACACAAGACCTGTAGCCATCACTGACACAGAAGAGTATGAACAAATTAAGAAATTCAAACAAAATCAGAATCAAATTAATATGCAATACAAAAGAGAAATCCGGGAAGTACAAGATCAGTTGGCACAAGTAATACAAAAATTTCATATTTCAGAGGACACTCGCGCCCCAACACGGGAAGAGGAACTTAGAAATACGGAAAAGACACAAAATAATAACACAGGGCATTTCGGAAATTATGAAAGAAATTGGCAAGGTGCACCGAATTTTGAGATGGAACCGCCGACACGACGTAACAATGACCGATATGCTACTCGCCGACACGATGATTTTGACTATAAGCTGTTCATTACTACACGTAAATTCAAAACATTTAAGAATTCTAGCAGCGACATTCATCCACAAGCGTGGCTCCATCAATTCTCCCATTGTTTTCCTCCCAACTGGTCATTGGAGCACAGGTTAGAATTTATGTGTGGCTACTTGGAGAATGAACCAGCTGTAAGAATGCGATCGGTCATTCACGATTGTCACAGTGAAGGAGATTTTTATCATGCCTTCCTCTCAGCATATTGGTCTCAAGCTACACAAGACCGAGTAAAACATAGCATCATAATGATGAAACATTTCGAACAATCTGAATTTTCCATATTTTGAAGACATGTTGCACAAGAATCAGTACCTCTCAAAACCATACAGCCCCTCAGAACTCATCCGCATTTGCTTAATCAAACTGCCTGAACATTTACGACATATTATTTTAGCAGGACGTTGCAAAGAAGACATTGAAGCTTTTCAGGGACTGTTACAAGAACTGGAAATTGACACTGACAGTCGGGGAACGCGAAAACAGGAGCACAGCAATTACAGATCACATCCGTCATAATTCCGCGATGACAGAAATAATATACGACAAGGCTATTCTTTCAACGTAAATCGTGACCGAAACAGACACCACCCGTATGACAACCGTTGGCAGAGTAGTAATAATTACAGGGAAAGATCACCTCTCCGCGGTAATGACTATCACAGAGACAATCAGAGAAACAGGCAATATGGGAACCAAAATAATTATTATCAAGGGAGACAGAATAACTTCAGATGCAACGGTCCAGCGCGCAGTTACGATTCAGGGAGAAATTCTCCACCACGTGACCGACAAGAAAGAAACTATGGAATCTACCGACATGACGACAGACGATATGATCGTAACGACAGACCTGAATTGCATCAGAACTGGCGGGATTCAAACAGAGCAGAGCCCTCTCGACAAGGTGAATTTGTAGAAGTTAGGTCTCCAAATCCCAATAACGACGCGCGCCAACAAAGACACAATAGGCAACGACTCATACCGCTGGCAGCCACAAAATGTACTTATGAAACTGACGACGCAGCTGCTGCAGCTAGTAATTACGTAAAAATGGAAGACATTAGGGACATCTTACTCCAGGAACACGACGTAAAAAATAACAACATTGCATATCCTGTGATTCACATTACTGTAAATGACGTAAAATTTACGGCAGTACTTGATTCTGGCAGTCCCATTTCAGTAATTAGTGAAACAGCTTTTAGAAAATGCAACATATCGAACGATTGCCCCACACTTCCGTTACGTAAGATTAAATTACAAGGTGCAATCTTTGGAAAAAGTTTAGATGTACGCCAACAAAACAATTTAGAATTCTTTTGCCAAAGCCACAGCTTCTCTATGAACTTTCTTATTGTTCCATTATTGTCGACGGAAATTATATTGGGAGTAGACTTTTTGAATGAATACAAAGCAATCTTAAACTTTCACGATGCTGAAATAAGTTTAGAGAAGGAAGGTTGTAAGTAGGCTGTTTAGGTTTTTTTATTGGTAACGCCACCTCTGTATGAAAATCACTGGCTGTGCTGTGTGCAGCCTGTGGCTGCTTTGCATTGTTGTAATACTCAACCATTGTAGTGTTAGGCAGCTGGCTGTGAACAGCGCGTAGCGTTGCGCAGTTGGAGGTGAGCCGCCAGCAGTGGTGGATGTGGGGAGAGAGATGGCGGAGTTTTGAAATTTATCATGAACTGCTATATTTATATATGATGATATCAAGGTAAATACATTGTTTGTTCTCTATTAATATCTTTCATTTGCTAACTATCCCTATCAGTAGTTAGTGCCTTCCATAGTTTGAATCTTTTATTTAGCTGGCAGTAGTGGCGCTTGCTGTATTGCAGTAGTGGGAGAAACGAAGATTATTGTGAGGTAAGTGATTTAGTGATTTGTGAAAGGTGTAGTTTAATGTTAGTCAGGGCCATTCTTTTGTAGGGATTTTGTGAAAGTCAGATTGCGTTGCGCTAAAAAAATATTGTGTGTCAGGTTAAGCACAGTCGAGTAAAATTGTTCAAAAGGGGACGTTTCATATGTCGACCCTTAGCCTAGGATACCTCACTGGAATCTTCTGATTTTTTCTTGTAGTTTGTGTAATTAGTGTAGCTTTTGTTTATTGCTAGCGCGTAATTGTAGAGAGAATCTCCTTTGTAGTTGTAGTTTTTCATTGTTGTACAGTAAAACAGTTGTGGCATGCATGTAAATTTGCACCAAGTATTTCGCAGCTGCAATTAACTAGATATTATTTTCAGTGTTATGTTAATGTGTTCTCTTATTTTTGCTCTTCAAATTGTGTTTTTCTGTGTTGTTGTGTGAAATACTGTGACAATAATGGCGTGTGAAAAACGTAACACTAGGCTCCAAAGTAAATTGAGAAATGACAGTGAAAACGAAAGCAGTGTGTTAGCGCCACCGTGTAATGAATTAACTAATATTCAAAGTAGTAATTTGGTAACTGTGCATAGGGAAATGGAGCGGGCGGCAAACAATGGTGTAGACAGCGAAACAATTAGAGAACAGGGAAGCATTATCGATCGATCGGTCGGCGACAGCTCGCCTCAGGAATCCGAAATGACAGGAAACAATCTCGGAAATGCTGTGGATTCAGGATTTGGGTCCTCACCGTTTTCTCAAATAAGTCAAGACACATTTTCTGCTTGTGAAAATGTGAATGTTGCCGGTGCAACTTCACTGCCGAAAAGCACTGAGGAACGTGTTTCAGACACCAGTGCATTGTTATTACAATTAATGCAACAAATGGGACAAAAGCTTGAAAAATTAGACACAATGGAACAAAATCTTCAAAAGTTAGACTCATTGGAGCAAACTCTTGAACAAACACATGAGGATTTAACTAATGAGTCACATCACATTGAATCGAAATGTCAAAAAGTCTGTAACGACGTCAAAACACAAATTTGTGAGCATTTCCAACCTATTTTTTCGCGTCATGAAAATGCGTTACAGAATCATGAAGCAGCCATAAAAGAACTGCAAACTATTGTTCATGAAAATCACGACACCTTGCAAGCTAAAATTGACTCAGTTGCATCTACCGATTCGGTTACGCAACTTCCAAAAACTCAAGAAAACTTAAAGGACACAGTAGAAAGACACATGCAGGAAATTAGTACATTATCAGAGAAAGTAGTTGAACTTTCGGATCAGCTAAATAATTTATCTACGAAGGTAGATGATAATCTGAATGACACAAAACCGGTAGTCTTTAATGACACAGAAGAGTGCGAACATATTAGGAAATTCAAACAAAATCAAAATCAATTCAATACACAGTACAAAAGAGAAATCCGTGAAGTACAAGATCAGCTGACACAGGTAATACAAGAATTACGTATTTCAGAGGACACTCGCGCCCCAATACAGGAAGAGGGACATAGAAATACGGAAAAGCCGCAACATAATAACACAGGGTATTTCGGAAGTTATGAAAGAAATTGGCAATGTGCACCGAATTTTGAGATGGAACCGCCGACACGACCTAACAATGACCGATATGCTACTCGTCGACACAATGATTTTTACTATAAGCTGTTAAAAAAAAAAAAAAAAAAAAAAAAAGGAGGCAGAATAACTTCAGACGCAACAGTTCGGCGCGCAGTTACGATTCCGGGAGAAATTCTCCACCACATGACCGACAAACAAGAAACTATGTAAACTACCGACATAACGACAGACCTGAATTGCATCAGAACTGGCGGGATTTAAACAGGGCAGGGCGTTCTCGGCAAGGTGAATTTGTAGAAGTTAGGTCTCCTAATCCCAATAACGACGCGCGCCAACAAAGGGACAAACAATGACTTGTACTGCAGGCAGCCACCTGCGCTGGCTGGCTCAGCGAAAAATAAGATAGACGCTAGCCTTGAGAAAAATTCCAGTATTCTTTACCGACGTATACCTTTCGGATCAGTTCACTAACTTACCTGCAAAGGTAGATGATGATCTGAATGACACAAGACCTGTAGCCATCACTGACACAGAAGAGTATGAACAAATTAAGAAATTCAAACAAAATCAGAATCAAATTAATATGCAATACAAAAGAGAAATCCGGGAAGTACAAGATCAGTTGGCACAAGTAATACAAAAATTTCATATTTCAGAGGACACTCGCGCCCCAACACGGGAAGAGGAACTTAGAAATACGGAAAAGACACAAAATAATAACACAGGGCATTTCGGAAATTATGAAAGAAATTGGCAAGGTGCACCGAATTTTGAGATGGAACCGCCGACACGACGTAACAATGACCGATATGCTACTCGCCGACACGATGATTTTGACTATAAGCTGTTCATTACTACACGTAAATTCAAAACATTTAAGAATTCTAGCAGCGACATTCATCCACAAGCGTGGCTCCATCAATTCTCCCATTGTTTTCCTCCCAACTGGTCATTGGAGCACAGGTTAGAATTTATGTGTGGCTACTTGGAGAATGAACCAGCTGTAAGAATGCGATCGGTCATTCACGATTGTCACAGTGAAGGAGATTTTTATCATGCCTTCCTCTCAGCATATTGGTCTCAAGCTACACAAGACCGAGTAAAACATAGCATCATAATGATGAAACATTTCGAACAATCTGAATTTTCCATATTTTGAAGACATGTTGCACAAGAATCAGTACCTCTCAAAACCATACAGCCCCTCAGAACTCATCCGCATTTGCTTAATCAAACTGCCTGAACATTTACGACATATTATTTTAGCAGGACGTTGCAAAGAAGACATTGAAGCTTTTCAGGGACTGTTACAAGAACTGGAAATTGACACTGACAGTCGGGGAACGCGAAAACAGGAGCACAGCAATTACAGATCACATCCGTCATAATTCCACGATGACAGAAATAATATACGACAAGGCTATTCTTTCAACGTAAATCGTGACCGAAACAGACACCACCCGTATGACAACCGTTGGCAGAGTAGTAATAATTACAGGGAAAGATCACCTCTCCGCGGTAATGACTATCACAGAGACAATCAGAGAAACAGGCAATATGGGAACCAAAATAATTATTATCAAGGGAGACAGAATAACTTCAGATGCAACGGTCCAGCGCGCAGTTACGATTCAGGGAGAAATTCTCCACCACGTGACCGACAAGAAAGAAACTATGGAATCTACCGACATGACGACAGACGATATGATCGTAACGACAGACCTGAATTGCATCAGAACTGGCGGGATTCAAACAGAGCAGAGCCCTCTCGACAAGGTGAATTTGTAGAAGTTAGGTCTCCAAATCCCAATAACGACGCGCGCCAACAAAGACACAATAGGCAACGACTCATACCGCTGGCAGCCACAAAACGTACTTATGAAACTGACGACGCAGCTGCTGCAGCTAGTAATTACGTAAAAATGGAAGACATTAGGGACATCTTACTCCAGGAACACGACGTAAAAAATAACAACATTGCATATCCTGTGATTCACATTACTGTAAATGACGTAAAATTTACGGCAGTACTTGATTCTGGCAGTCCCATTTCAGTAATTAGTGAAACAGCTTTTAGAAAATGCAACATATCGAACGATTGCCCCACACTTCCGTTACGTAAGATTAAATTACAAGGTGCAATCTTTGGAAAAAGTTTAGATGTACGCCAACAAAACAATTTAGAATTCTTTTGCCAAAGCCACAGCTTCTCTATGAACTTTCTTATTGTTCCATTATTGTCGACGGAAATTATATTGGGAGTAGACTTTTTGAATGAATACAAAGCAATCTTAAACTTTCACGATGCTGAAATAAGTTTAGAGAAGGAAGGTTGTAAGTAGGCTGTTTAGGTTTTTTTATTGGTAACGCCACCTCTGTATGAAAATCACTGGCTGTGCTGTGTGCAGCCTGTGGCTGCTTTGCATTGTTGTAATACTCAACCATTGTAGTGTTAGGCAGCTGGCTGTGAACAGCGCGTAGCGTTGCGCAGTTGGAGGTGAGCCGCCAGCAGTGGTGGATGTGGGGAGAGAGATGGCGGAGTTTTGAAATTTATCATGAACTGCTATATTTATATATGATGATATCAAGGTAAATACATTGTTTGTTCTCTATTAATATCTTTCATTTGCTAACTATCCCTATCAGTAGTTAGTGCCTTCCATAGTTTGAATCTTTTATTTAGCTGGCAGTAGTGGCGCTTGCTGTATTGCAGTAGTGGGAGAAACGAAGATTATTGTGAGGTAAGTGATTTAGTGATTTGTGAAAGGTGTAGTTTAATGTTAGTCAGGGCCATTCTTTTGTAGGGATTTTGTGAAAGTCAGATTGCGTTGCGCTAAAAAAATATTGTGTGTCAGGTTAAGCACAGTCGAGTAAAATTGTTCAAAAGGGGACGTTTCATATGTCGACCCTTAGCCTAGGATACCTCACTGGAATCTTCTGATTTTTTCTTGTAGTTTGTGTAATTAGTGTAGCTTTTGTTTATTGCTAGCGCGTAATTGTAGAGAGAATCTCCTTTGTAGTTGTAGTTTTTCATTGTTGTACAGTAAAACAGTTGTGGCATGCATGTAAATTTGCACCAAGTATTTCGCAGCTGCAATTAACTAGATATTATTTTCAGTGTTATGTTAATGTGTTCTCTTATTTTTGCTCTTCAAATTGTGTTTTTCTGTGTTGTTGTGTGAAATACTGTGACAATAATGGCGTGTGAAAAACGTAACACTAGGCTCCAAAGTAAATTGAGAAATGACAGTGAAAACGAAAGCAGTGTGTTAGCGCCACCATGTAATGAATTAACTAATATTCAAAGTAGTAATTTGGTAACTGTGCATAGGGAAATGGAGCGGGCGGCAAACAATGGTGTAGACAGCGAAACAATTAGAGAACAGGGAAGCATTATCGATCGATCGGTCGGCGACAGCTCGCCTCAGGAATCCGAAATGACAGGAAACAATCTCGGAAATGCTGTGGATTCAGGATTTGGGTCCTCACCGTTTTCTCAAATAAGTCAAGACACATTTTCTGCTTGTGAAAATGTGAATGTTGCCGGTGCAACTTCACTGCCGAAAAGCACTGAGGAACGTGTTTCAGACACCAGTGCATTGTTATTACAATTAATGCAACAAATGGGACAAAAGCTTGAAAAATTAGACACAATGGAACAAAATCTTCAAAAGTTAGACTCATTGGAGCAAACTCTTGAACAAACACATGAGGATTTAACTAATGAGTCACATCACATTGAATCGAAATGTCAAAAAGTCTGTAACGACGTCAAAACACAAATTTTTGAGCATTTCCAACCTATTTTTTCGCGTCATGAAAATGCGTTACAGAATCATGAAGCAGCCATAAAAGAACTGCAAACTATTGTTCATGAAAATCACGACACCTTGCAAGCTAAAATTGACTCAGTTGCATCTACCGATTCGGTTACGCAACTTCCAAAAACTCAAGAAAACTTAAAGGACACAGTAGAAAGACACATGCAGGAAATTAGTACATTATCAGAGAAAGTAGTTGAACTTTCGGATCAGCTAAATAATTTATCTACGAAGGTAGATGATAATCTGAATGACACAAAACCGGTAGTCTTTAATGACACAGAAGAGTGCGAACATATTAGGAAATTCAAACAAAATCAAAATCAATTCAATACACAGTACAAAAGAGAAATCCGTGAAGTACAAGATCAGCTGACACAGGTAATACAAGAATTACGTATTTCAGAGGACACTCGCGCCCCAATACAGGAAGAGGGACATAGAAATACGGAAAAGCCGCAACATAATAACACAGGGTATTTCGGAAGTTATGAAAGAAATTGGCAATGTGCACCGAATTTTGAGATGGAACCGCCGACACGACCTAACAATGACCGATATGCTACTCGTCGACACAATGATTTTTACTATAAGCTGTTAAAAAAAAAAAAAAAAAAAAAAAAGGAGGCAGAATAACTTCAGACGCAACAGTTCGGCGCGCAGTTACGATTCCGGGAGAAATTCTCCACCACATGACCGACAAACAAGAAACTATGTAAACTACCGACATAACGACAGACCTGAATTGCATCAGAACTGGCGGGATTTAAACAGGGCAGGGCGTTCTCGGCAAGGTGAATTTGTAGAAGTTAGGTCTCCTAATCCCAATAACGACGCGCGCCAACAAAGGGACAAACAATGACTCGTACTGCAGGCAGCCACCTGCGCTGGCTGGCTCAGCGAAAAATAAGATAGACGCTAGCCTTGAGAAAAATTCCAGTATTCTTTACCGACGTATACCGCATGATAATTGCATTCAAGTTCAAACTCTGAGTACTATGAAGAGTAAAGAATTGCACCGCATTTCACATGTAAAACCGTTTATTGAAAGATAATCTGCTTTTTTTTAATGCAACATTTTGGTTTACTTGCAAATACATTATGGATTCAAGGTGCTTTCTGAGAGATACCAGGTGACACAGTGGTTAGTTTATTTGACAGCTACACGACTATATCACGACGCTACTAATGTGTGACACAATTCACCTTGTTGCTTTTGCGGTGTATCTGTTTTATATCTGCACAGTTTTTCTGAATTCTTCTGGAAAGTAAAACATGTTTTAGTAGTAACTTTTGTGGTATAGCAACAATGAGACAGCCTTTTTCGTGGCACAACAATATGTTACAGTACAACAATAAGCGTAATAACTACGATATCTATACGCAAAGCATTTCACTTTTGTTTATCATGAGGTAAGTACATTGACTTCTGCAGAACTTAGCTTTCGGAGGACGATAACTACGACACTTCGACAGAGATTATGTTGCGACAAGACACACAGTTTAGCGCTACAGTACACGCATTTGAGTGATTAATCTTATACTTAAAACACTTATTTTTAAAGATTTTTTTATTACAAAGAAAGTTTTCCATGATACATTTCATGCCATTGCTGTAATCTGTAACACCTGAGGGTATAATTACATTAATCCTCAGGCGGGTACACGCTTACTTTGTGTACCATGTGTTTGGCAAGCACAAGGAGCCCTAGCTAATATGGTATTTGCTTATACAACTTTACACATCGGTACCATATTTCTCTAACACATAAATTACACAGCTACCTGATCATTTAACAGAGAAAGAAACATTTTTTTTTACTACGTCAGTGACAGATGTTTACGTAATTACACAGTTGGATAACTTCACACTTACGAAATTGTATGTTGTTTGTACTTTGTGAACTGTTCATATTTTTTTGGAACCATTGTGATACTATGAGAGCTTTGAATGATATATTTGGTATGGGATCACGATTTTTAAAGTACGTTTGAGACAGATGACACTTTTGACATGAGCAGAGAATTTTTTTTTAGGTTTTGAAATTATTGGAGGAAGCTACGACGATTTTGAGAGTTGACTGAGGTGTTATGATATTATTACGATGACTATGTGTATTATGCTGTTGCGGTATGTTTATGATCAGTAAGCTGATGCTATATGAGTTATTTGATTATGCTACGTATTTATTATCAGGAAATATTGAAGAAGCGTCGACGAATTTGTATATGTGTAATAAGGTAAGGAGTAATGAATTAGGGACTCTGACTTGTAAAAAAGGATGTTGGAAACCAAGAATCGTACTTTAAGAGGTAGGAAATGTGTGTAAATGCGTGAATGTATCACAATGCCGGCGAAAATTTTTTGGACACTGTTATATTCATAAGATATTGTTTCTACACATTTGTAACCAAATTCTCAACCTGTGAATTTTTTTATATGAGACTGTCACTGTAGCGAAAACTGCTGTCGTCAATATTTCGGTATGAAAGGTAAGTGACTGTGACGTAATGCGTTGCGAGTGGCCAGGTGTGCCAGCCACCTGCAGAAACAGCCATTAGGTGGGAAAAAAAAGGGAAGCCATTAACCTCGCTATTGACATTCCTTGTAGAAAGCATCGCTAATACGACACACTCATTACTTGGAAAGATACTTACATCTGCACACCTGATTATGACAAGCGTCTTTCTCGAGAATTGAGAGAATTTTTACTACCTTATGAAATGCCCTATGGCTAATGAATGATGTTTCATGCCTTCCTTTGTACATATTTACTCATTTTGTTTAATATCTAGTTTCTAGCTGCACTGCAGCATTGGTTAAAATAAAATTTAATATATGTACTAATATAGTTATTTTATGCCTACAGATCGAGTCAATAAGAAATTTATGATCTACTTCCAAGAAAACGAGGGCACATAAATAGACATTTCCCTTCACAGGAATTGCATAAATAATTTCTTTACGATTTGGTAACTTATCTGCTAGTGTAAGTTCTCGTGATGCATCACTCTAGTGTTAAGATGTGACATAGGTATTAGACATGGCCATTTTTAGTGTAATACTTTTTCTGCTTGAACTTTGTCATGTTTAGGTATAAGTTATGCTGTTTGCCAGGCATAGTGCTACTGAATTTTAATTTGTGTTACTCTGCTAAGCCAGATTTATTTTTCTTGTTTGCTGCACATTGCCTTACATTAGTTGTAATTTTGCAATTGCTTCGCTAATTTCTAAAATGCTGCTTCCTTTGCAAATTTCTATTTTTTTGTCATTGCTGTTTGTGTTAATATGTTATGTGCCGCTGCATTGCCTCGTCCCTTAGTTTAGCATCTGAGCTCAGTAGATTTAAGTTAGCTTAAGAGGGGGTAGACTATATAAGAAACTAGTTGTGATGAATGGAAAGAAATGCATTGAAGGTATATGAAAACGTTTTGGGCCAAAATGAGTATTGTACAATGATCCGTAATTATTTTGAAAGAAATATGAACAGAGTAGAGAAAGCAGGTATTGATAGGACTTTTTGGATATAATGAGGAACGAAGGGAGATCTCCGAGAAGTAAAGAAAGTTTTGTTTGCAAAATACTGCAGTACCAAACGTTACACCGAAAACGAACCCTGTCCTTTATATTGTGTTATCCCCCTATGTGTTTGTGTACCCTTGTATATTTGTTTTCTTCCTGTCTCTGTGTAGTTTCATAGAATTTTTTTTCTAATACTATTCACTATGATGAGGAATACTGTTATCCTCAAATATAATTGGTATTAATAATATGTTATTTAACTTGTAAATATGCTTAGCTATTACTTATTCTGTCTTATTTTAATGCTCATGTGTGAAGTTGATGTTTCAAAATTTATTCTGATCTTTTATGTATCTACTTATCTCATAATTCCTGTAACACTGATGTATATGTTATTTCGATTCTTTTGTAAAGCCTGTTTTACTACAAATGTTATCTGTACTATTATGTTTTTCATGATGTTTTCTGTACCTTTGTAATTGTATTCTTATGTTATAAAATTGTAATGGACACCAGTTCATCAGATTAAGTAACTTGTAAGTTACATTTCACTGCACACGTTTCTGTTGGTTATAGTATATGGACAATATGTGAGAAGTAGGGACTGTTAGTGTTTGCACGTGTGTTAATAATTCAGCAAGGGACTGGATAACAGCATTGCTGGTTCTGAGGACAATTCCAAAATCTTTGTGAGTGCACAAGTGGTGGTTATGGACTTGCTATATTCTCCGCAAGACTCTTCGATGGTGATTGTGCACCTGCACAGTCGCAACAGATGGCTGCTGGCCGTCTCTACAAGGACTACAGTGGGTCTGCATCTTTGATAGCCCACCAATACCATTATCTCTACAAGGACTACAGTGGGTCTGCATCTTTGATGACCCACCAATACCATTATTTCTACAAGGACTACAGTGGGTCTACACCTTTGATGACTCACCAGTACCATTATTTCTACAAGGACTGCAGTGGGTCTGCACCTCTGATGGCCCACCAATACCGTAATCTCTACCAGGACTACAGTGGGTCTGCTCTGTGATGACCTACCACACGATATTCTTCAAAACTTCGAATGACTCTGCTGTGGGTTTGCTCTGTTGTGCCCATGACCTGTCTGCATGTCGAGAGTCAGCACTGTCTTTCCGTTGGAAGGACAACGATACTTCTTCAAGACTGCATGGAAATCCACTACTTCTGTGTGCATTTTCTTTTACTGCACAGACTTTGAGAAAAACACTGCAATGTGATGCATGATCAGGACTGTCTTTATGGACTGTGAGAAAATTTTAGCTTTTGACCAACATTGTATCAATAAGTGTGTGCATTTGATTTCTTTGTTATTGTAATTGTGAAAAAATTTTTTTACAAATATGTATTGGCCAGTGCCCAACAAAATTTGTAAAATTTTTTGTGGGTAGCATGGGGGCTATTTAAGTAGGCTGTTTAGGTTTTTTTATTGGTAACGCCACCTCTGTATGAAAATCACTGGCTGTGCTGTGTGCAGCCTGTGGCTGCTTTGCATTGTTGTAATACTCAACCATTGTAGTGTTAGGCAGCTGGCTGTGAACAGCGCGTAGCGTTGCGCAGTTGGAGGTGAGCCGCCAGCAGTGGTGGATGTGGGGAGAGAGATGGCGGAGTTTTGAAATTTGTCATGAACTGCTATATTTATATATGATGATATCAAGGTAAATACATTGTTTGTTCTCTATTAATATCTTTCATTTGCTAACTATCCCTATCAGTAGTTAGTGCCTTCCATAGTTTGAATCTTTTATTTAGCTGGCAGTAGTGGCGCTTGCTGTATTGCAGTAGTGGGAGAAACGAAGATTATTGTGAGGTAAGTGATTTAGTGATTTGTGAAAGGTGTAGTTTAATGTTAGTCAGGGCCATTCTTTTGTAGGGATTTTGTGAAAGTCAGATTGCGTTGCGCTAAAAAAATATTGTGTGTCAGGTTAAGCACAGTCGAGTAAAATTGTTCAAAAGGGGACGTTTCAAGGTAAGTCAATAGCTTTGAAATTTGAAGATTGTCTCTCAAACCATGACGAGGAAATTAATCGGCTTTACCTTCTGTTAGACAACAGTTCGGAATTTTCTACGGAACTAGACACTAGCAATCACTCTGCAAATACTGACAGGGCTGATATCGACGGCATATTTGAAATTAATGAGTTAATTCAGAATAAAATTCAAACAATTGAGAATTGTAATGACACTGATAGGCAGGATCTTTTTGAGATTTTACAAGCACATTCCACAGTTTTTACTCACAAAACAGGAACAATCAAGGGATTTCAATACCAATTTCGTGTTCGTGAGCATACTAAATTTTGTGTTAGACCATACGTAATTCCAGCACATTATAGGGACCGTGTTAGAACAGAAATACAATCTATGCTTGACGAGGGCATTATTGAGCCTGCAGTAAGCTCATACAACAATCCATTACATGTTGTTGAGAAGAAAAATGGATCGATCAGGCTTGTCTTAGATTCGAGACAAATCAATACTATCATTATTCCTGAAACAGACAGGCCGCAAACGTTGGAAGAACTTCTTCAAAATTTTAATGGTGTAAAAGTGTTGTCTTCCATTGATCTCAGATCCAGCTTTTATCAGATCGAACTTCATCCAGAATGTAGAAAATACACAGCTTTCCTTTGTTTCGGCGTTTGTTATCAGTTTCGGAAACTTCCTTTTGGTTTGAACATTTCTTCGGCAGCATTTATTCGCGGACTAAATTCCATATTACCTGAGTTCTTAAAACGTCACATCACCTTATATGTGGACGATATTCTAATAGCAGAAGCTTCATGGGAACAACATAATCGCATCCTCAACAGTTTGTTACGTATTTTTGCAGAATCTCGAATTACAGTTAACTTGGAAAAGTCTGAATTCGGTAGGTCAAAGGTGAGGTTTTTGGGACATATTATTTCTTCTGAAGGCATTCAGCCGGATCCTGAAAAGTTAGAAGGAATCAGAGCCATTCCAGTTCCATCCACAAAAAAACAGGTCCGCAGTTTTCTAGGTCTCGTAAATTTTTACCGTCGTTTTCTGAATATGCAAATTCTTGTTACACCAAAACTTTGTTCTCTCACTGGACAAAATACTATTTGGAACTGGGACGAACAAGCACAGTTGGAATTCAATTCTTTGAAAGAATCGCTACTTAACGCGCCAATACTAGCTCATCCAGATCTGTCACAAGATTTCTGCCTTAGCACGGATTCTTCTAAAGTCGGTCTTGGTGCCCATTTATTTCAAGAAGCCATACAAAATGACACTACCATTCAGAAAACCATTGCTTTTGCTAGCCGAGTGCTAACAAAATCTGAAAAAAATTATTCCGTTACTGAATTAGAAGCTTTAGCTATCGTTTGGGCATTTAACAAATTCCGTTTCTTTCTTTCTGGTAAGCACGTAAAAGTATACAGTGATCATCGTGCATTACAATTTCTTATGTCTTCAAAATTAAATCATGACAGGTTAAAACGTTGGGCATTGTTTCTGCAAGAATTCCACTTCACAATAGTCTACATTCCCGGCAAGGAGAACATTGTTGCGGACGCACTGTCACGCGCACCGGCTGGTCTTGAGAAAAGTAACACAGAAGGCAACCTCGAGAAAAATTTCAGTATTCTTTACATTCAGAAAGTCGCCTTTGAAAACTTCATCACCACATCGTTAAAGGATATTGCTCATGAACAAGATAAAGATCCGATTTGGAAAGACATCAAGAGCAAATGGCATGAAAAGACACACACACAGATTCGGCATTATTATCTGGTTAGAAACAACATTCTGTTCAAACGCTGCACTGTTGATGACAAGCTATGGGTACTTTGCATTCCTGACTATTGTGTTAATAAGCTCATTTGGTACATTCATTTCAGCTATGCACATTTTGGCCCACGAAAATGTTATCATATTCTTCGAACGACTTGGTATTTTAATTATATGGAAAAGAGAATTCGAAGAGTCTTGTCTATTTGTAAACTTTGTCAAAAGGCGAAACCATCTACTATCTCCCATCGTGCTCCGCTGTTTCCTATCATTCCTTCTAAATTAAAAGAATTTGCTGCTGTTGATCTCTTGGGACCGCTTGTCAGAACATCTAATGGATTTTCGTACGTTCTAGTCGCTGTTGAACTTACTTCAAAATTTGTTTCTTTCACACCGTTACGTAAAGCCACTGGACGGTCTGTATCCAACGCCTTTGTTAAAAATTTCTTACGTGAACTTGGACACGTTAGTAAAGTCATTTCAGATAACGGACCGCAATTCAGATCTGCTGTTTGGTCACGCATGCTTCAGAATCATAAAATCAAACCCGTTTTTATTTCATTGTACTCACCACATTGTAACCCCTCCGAACGGATTATGAAAGAAATCAATAAGCTTTGCAGACTTTATTGTCACAGAAAGCATCAGCATTGGGACAGATATTTACACGTATTTCAAAACGTGCTGAATGAAATGCCTCATGAATCCACTGCTATACCACCTACTCTTGTACTGAAGAATGAAGAACCACCGAACAGAATCAGAGAGCTTGTACCTTTCCCGAATACACGTAAACTTCGACACGAAGATACAATTGATTTGGCTATTAAAAATATAAAATCTGCAGCAGACAAAAGGGGAAAACTACACGGTAAAGCAAATGCAAAGAAATTATATATTGGTCAGAAAGTTCTCATTAAAGCTCATTCATTGTCACATAAGAAGAAGCACTTGAGTCACAAATTCTTTCTAGTTTACAATGTACCTTACAGAATCTGACGTATACCACATGATAATTGCGTTGAAGTTGAAACGCTGCGTACTAGGAAGAGTAAAGGTTTACACCACATTTCACATGTAAAACAGTTTATTGAAAGATAATCTGCTTTTTAACTTTGTCTTTGCCATATAACTTTTCACTTTACATTGCTAGTAGGCTTTGTCAGACTTAGAATCTGTTAATGTGCAACAATGTTTGAAGTTAAGTATCCAGTCAAGAACCAAGAGAACTTATTTCAACAGAAATTATGAATGCATTGTTATAGTGAACAGACGACACAATGTTGTTATTTGTACATTCTTGCTTGTTAGTTGCACGATTACATAACGACTATAAGGCTCACATACTTAGAACATTTACCAGTACTGCTAATGAGATTTTAATGCAACATTTTGGTTTACTTGAAATTTGGTGTATCATGAAGTAAGTACATTGGCTTCTGCAGAACTTAGCTTTCGGAGGACGATAACTACAACACTTCCACAGAGATTATCTTACAGCAAGACGCACATTTAGCGCTACAGGACACGTATTTGAGTGATTAATTTTGTACTTAAATCATTTATTTTTAAAGATATTTGAAGTACAATGATACAAAGGTTTTCCGTGATACATTTCATTCCATTGCTGTAATCTGTAACACCTGAGGGTATAATTACATTAATCCTCAGGGGGGTACACGCTTACTTTGTGTACCGTGTGTTTGGCAAGCACAATGAGCCCTAGCTAATATGGTATTTGCTTATACAACTTTACACATCGGTACCATATTTCTCCAACACAGAATTACACAGCTACCTGATTATTTAACAGAGAAACAAACATTTTTTTTACTACATCAGTGACACATGTTTACGCAATTACACAGTTGGGTAACTTCACATTTATGAAATTGTATTTTGTATGTACTTTGTGAACTCTTCATATTTTTTCAGAATCATTGTGATGCTATGAGAGCTTTGAATGATGTATTTGGTATGGGTCATGATATTTAAAGTACGTTTGAGGTAGATGACACTATTGAAATGAGCAGAGAATTTTTTTAGGTTTTTAAATTATTGCAGAAAGCTACGACGTTTTTGAGATTTGACTGAGGTGTTATGATGTTATTTTTACGACGACGATGTGTATTATGCTGCTGAGGTATGTTTATGATCAATAAGCTGATGCTATATGAGCAATTTGATTATGCTACCTATTTGTTATGATGAAATATTGAAGAAGTGTCGACGAATATGTATATGTATAATAAGGTAAGGAATAATGAGTAGTGGTTAGGGGCTCTGATTTGTGGAAAAGGATGTTGGAAACCAAGAATCGTACTTTAAGAGTTATGAAATGTGTGTAAATGCGTGAATGTATCACAATGCAGGCGAACATTTTTTGCACACTTATATTCATAGGATTTTGTTTCTACACATTTGTAACGTAAATTTTCGACCTGTGAAATTTTCATATGAGACTGTCACTGTAGCGGAAACTGGTGTCGTAAATATTTCGGTAAGAAAGTTAAGTGACCACCTGCATGTAATGCGTCGTGGGCACCCAGCTGGGCGACAGTCGCCTGGAAAAAAGTCATTAGCGTGTGCCTTTCAGAGGCACAGGTGGAGAAAAAAAAGGGAGGCCATTATCCTCGCTATTGACGTTCCTTTGTAGAAAGCATCGCAAAAACGACACGGTCGAACTTGAAAACATATGATTACACTGTGGAGCTCTTAATTTATGATATTTACTAAATTGCCTAATGAAATGATGAGGAACATTTTTACATCTATTGTCTTGCTAGTTGAGAGAAATGCCATATGGCTTGCTTTATGTATATATTTGCTCATTTCGTTTAATATCTAGTTTCTAGCTGCACTGCAGCATTGGTTAAAATAAAATTTTATAGATGTACTAATATAAATATTTTCTGTCTACAGATCGAGTAAATAATAATTTTTTCAAAAAAGTGAGGGAGCACAAAAAGACATTTACCTTCACAGGAACTGCATTCATAATTTTCTTTTCAAGTACTTGGTAATTTATTTTGTAGAATAAGTTGTGGTGCACCACTTTAATTACATAGACATTAAGATGTGAATAGACATTTCCCTTATCTGCATTGTTGTCTTTAGTGTACTATTTTTTCTGCTTCAGCTTTCTCATGTTTCGGTATAAGTTATAGCATTTGCTGCTGCTGTTTGCCAGGCATAGTGTTATTAAATTTCACTTTGTATTACGCTGTTAATCTAGTTTTACTACTGATTTATTTTTCTTGTTTGCTGCGCAATGCCTTATATTAGTTCTAATATTGCATTTGCTTTGCTAATTTATGCTGCTTGCTTTGCCATTTGTATTTTTTATCATTGCTGTTTGTGTTAATTGTTTTGTGCTGCTGCATTGCCTCATTCCTTAGTTTAGCATCTGAGCTCAGTAGATTTAAGTTAGCTTAAGATGGGGTAGGCTATATGAAAGAACGAGTTGTGATGAATTGGAAGAAATGCATTGAGAAGCTATAAGAAAATGGTTTGGCCAAAAAAGTATTTTGAAAGAGGATATGAGCAAAAAAGTAGGGTTTAGGGACAACAGGTTTACATGGGATTTTCTTGGAAATAAATGATGAGGTAAGATAATGGAAAATAAATAATGAGGTAAGAAAAATGTGAACATATAAATACAGAAAGCATGCTTGGATGGGATTTTTTTGGTGGAAACAAATGTTGAAATAAGACGAAAGATCTATGGAATGAAGTTTTAGGTTGGACTGCAGTACCAAACGTTACACTGAAAACAAACCCTGCCATTTCCTCTTGTGTTATTCTGCTATGTGTTTGTGTATTTTTGTATATTTGTGTTTTTTCTGTCTTTATGTGTTTAGCTGATATGAGTTACGTTGTAGAATTTTTCTAATACTATGTTATTTACTTTGTAAAGATGTTTAGACATTATTTATCTGTTCTGTTTTGTTGCTCATATGTGAAGTTGATGTTTCAAAAGTTATTCTGATCTTTATGTATTTACTTATGTCATAATTCCTATAACACTGATGTACATGTTAGTTCGATTCTTTTGTAAAGCCCATATTACTACAAATGTTATCTGTATTGGTATGTTCTTTAATGATATATTTTGTACCTTTGTCATTGTATTCTCATGTTATAATATTGTAATTGACATCAGTTCAGCAAATTAAGTAACTTGTAAGCATTCATTTCACTGCACACATTTCTGTTGGTCATAGTATATGGACAATATGTGAGAAGTAGGGACTGATAGTGTTTGCATGTGTGTTGATAATTCAGCAAGGGACTGGTTAACAGCATTGCTGATTCTAAGGATATTCCAAAAAGTTTTGTGAGTACACAAGTGGTGGTTTATGGACTTGCTATATTCTCTGCAAGACTCTTCGATGGTGGTTGTGCACATGCACAGTCGCAACAGATGGCTGCTGGCCGTCTCTACATGGACTACAGTGGGTCTGCATCTTTGATGGTCCACCAATACCATTATTTCTACAAGGACTGCACTGGGTCTGCACCTCTGGTGGCCCACCAATACCGTAATCTCTACCAGGACTACAGTTGGTCTGCTCTGTGATGACCTACCTACCAATATTCTTCAAAATGTCGAATGACTCTGCTATGGGTTTCCTCTGTTGTGGCCCATTACCTGTCTGCATGTCAAGAGTCAGCACTGTCTTCTGTTGGAAGAACAACACTACTTCAAGACTGCATGGAAATCCGCTACTTCAGTGTGCATTTTCTTTTACTGCTCAGACTTTGAGTAAAACACTGCAATTTTACTGTGATGAACGATCAGGACTGTCTTTATGGACTGTGAGAAAATTTTAGCTTTTGACCAACATTGTATCAATAAGTGTGTGCATTTGATTTCTTTGTTATTGTAATTATGGAAAATTTTATCAAATCATTATTGGCCACTGCCCAAAACAATTTGTAAAATTTTTTGTGGGGAGCATGGGGGCTATGTAAGTAGGCTGTTTATGTTTTCTTATTGGCAACGTTACATAGTGCTCTGTATGAAAATCACTGGCTGTGCTGTTTTATGTTTTCTTATTGGCAACGTTACGTAGCGCTCTGTATGAAAATCACTGGCTGTGCTGTGTGCAGTCTGTGGCTAGTTTGCATTGTTGTAATATTCGCCATTGTAGTGTTGGGCAGTTGGCTGTTAACAGCGCATAGCGTTGCGCAGTTGGAGGTGAGCCGCCAGTAGTGGTGGATGTGGGGAGAGAGATGGCGGAGTTTGGAAATTTGTAAGAATGGATGTTATGAACTCCTATATATATTATGACTATTAAGGTAAATACATTGTTTGTTCTCTATCAAAATCTTTCATCTGCTAACTATGCCTATCAGTAGTTAGTGCCTTCCATAGTTTGAATCTTCTATTTAGCTGGCAGTAGTGGCGCTCGCTGTATTGCAGTAGTTCGAGTAACGAAGATTTTTGTGAGGTAAGTGATTTGTGAAAGGTATAGGTTGATGTTATAGTCAGGGCCATTCTTTTGTAGGGATTTTTGAAAGTCAGATTGCGTTGCGCTAAAAATATTGTGTGTCAGTTTAAGCACAGTCATGTATAATTGTTGAAAGAGGACGTTTCATGTGAACTCCCATGTAAATCTTTTAAAAATGTCCTAATAATAATCTTTGTCATATAAAGTAATTTCTAACAAGCATTCATTTCAATTTAAAGAATTTACTAATTTCTCCAATCCATGATCATTCCGATTGTTGCAAAAGAACAATCAGTTGCTTCCTTTCATAAGTGATTAATGTATAGGCCAGCATTGCACAGAGCTGTGCTGGAAAGAGCTATTACACCCAGCCATTGTACAATTAGTAAATTAATTTTATTTGCTAAAAATGATTATTTTATATTAAATCTTTAATTCCAATGGTGATGAACTCTATGAAAATATGTGCGGGCTAAATGCTTTGATTAATCTCGTCTGTTATTCGCCTGTATATAGAGGGTAACGCTTTTCAATGAATGTATATTTAGGTTAAATTAACGTATACTACATCACACTCTCTCAATTCTATTCATGGATGATTATGGATCTAATATTAAATTAATTTAATCATTAACATATATAATGACCATATTATGAAAGATAAATGGACAATGATCGTACAATGTACACTAACTTATCACTGATATCCCCGTGTACATTAACTCATCAACTTCAATTAAGATTAAAATAATCTTATCTTCTTCAATTAAAATTAAAATAAAATATAAATTTATATTTAAAAGGAATATGTACTCACCACGATTTTCATTTTGATACACATCATCCCAAATGTTCATCTCCCCTGCAGAAAAATAAAAATAATTAAATTAGTGAAATTTTATTTATATATTGTTAATTTTAGATTAATATATTAACCGCATATGAGGTATAGTACTTACCGGCATTAAAGTCAACCATATCTGTGGTCGAGATTGTATCTCCAGCAGCTTTCACGTCTTTCTCCTCCTCCACCATTATAGTAATAGTTAGCGGGAGTAGGACCGCCCCCGTCACTGGAATAAAATATCACAATTAAAAAAATTAATTTATATAATTACCAAATAATTTATAAATTAGTCTTATGAGAATTATTGTGAAATGGATACTCACAGGTAAACTCGATGTCCATGGTCCAAACACTAGATCACTGACTGAGTCGTGAGGGACGTTGACAAGCCCTGAGGCGAGCTGTGGGTAGTGGTCTCGAGTCCATCCTATTGGAGGAGCTGTCTTTGAGCAACCCCCACTACAGCCATTAAGTGCGGAAATCGTAAATTTTCATCCTCCTTTGTCTATAAGTAGAACAAGTTCTGTGAAAGTGTGTGTTGAATGAATGAGTGAGTGGATGATGTGGCACATCTACGACTGTAGGTGGTAAATATGGATATGGCTTTGAATATTGGTGTGAGTGTGATATGTGCTTGATGGTCTGTATAAAAGTTTCAATCTTTAATTGGGTTTGGTATTTCGGGGTGTGTGTAAAAATTAATTTTACTCTTGAAAGTGCGAGTAAGATGAGGTGATGGGTGTTTAGATACAGGCTACGCTCGTAATTCGAAAAGAGGGGGGATGAGAATGATAAATTGATTGATGGATATGGTTTGTGGGGTGAAATATGAGCGTCAAGATAGGGTTGAGGACGTTTGCGTTTGTTGATGGTGGGAGGCGTAAATTAGATCTTATAGGACCATGTAATCCCAGATCACATAAGACAGATTGACCGTCCTTACGGCGGAACAGGCAACCGTAAAAATAGTTTTCCCGTCGGTCAACAGATGTCGCGACGCTACAATGCTAACTGACCTGTCCATGTCGCGGAATTGGCAACGCTGTATCTTCGGTGACGTGAATGACCCTGATTTGTGTTCGGCTAGAGCGCTGCGCGCGAAATGCATTCGTCACACAGCTGACTGTAGACCATGATCGGCTATGGTTTTTCCCGAGTTTTCAATCGAAGAATGTAGATTAGCTCCTGTAATTCCACAAACCAAGTTTATTTCTACTGTAGGGATACTTCTCACAATCATATGCGAAATGAAAAGTAATACACAATCTGCACTCGCGCAGACCTGTTACTATAAGCAGTGTTGTTTTCGAGTGAAAGCTGTGTGAGGATTATTAGCGCACAGATAAAAAAAATTAAAATAGGCAGCGTCTATAGTTTGCATGCTATGCTCGTTCTCTTCTATCCTCCTCCCTTCATTCCAGTATAAACGTTCGTTCACATTTATAAACGAATGGCAGTGAACATTGGCGAATTATCTATGAATACTTATTTGCAGCAGTGTAAACGAGGTTTTACACTCGTTCACTTCGTTCGCTCTAGTATATACCAGGATTTAGAGGGAGTGATGACCTAGCAGTTAGATGAACGTCTATTATTCACTTATTCCAATGTTGCGATCTCAGCTCTAGAGCCATTTTCAAGTACCAAGGGAAAGGTCTTGTAAGGTAATGCTTCTTAAATTGTTTACCGAATGTTACCACACTATGCTTTACATTTAGTTATCCATATCTTATGTTGGTTTCAGTTTTCACATTGCACACAAAAATGCCTCTACAGCCAAAATTACGATAGTGAAGTGAATAAACAGTTTAAAAAAAGTCCAAATCGCACCAAAGATTTCATTTAAAAATTATATGATATGATTCTTGTGCAGGAAGGGCTGCCACGTTATATCAGAATATAAGATCGACAAATTTTAGATAGGATCGAATGCTTAGGGATCTTTATTAATTCTTACTCGTAACTAATTTATAGATTTACCTGAATTTAAAATCCACTCGCGTAACCTTTCTTTATTTTGGACGGGAATCTGAACATTTTTAGTTCAGGATTTGTTCGTCTACTCCTTCCACAGTTGATATACTTGCAGGCCCTTGGCATTATGACTCGATCCACTACCACCGGTATGTCAGAAACAGCTGTACTTCACAGACGCCAAATAGTGGAAAGCTGCACGCGTTCGGCCGATGTTGCCACATATTTCACAGAATGGAGTGCCATCTAGTGGTTGATTCCACAAGTATGGGTGTGACGCTGTTGCCGCCTGGTGGCCGTTCCCTGACAAGGGTTGCCTGCTAGACCAAGCGATTGGGCAATCTGTTTCTTACATGATCTGGGGTGTAATGTCATATCAAGAGCAATGCGCAGTGTGTCATAGGAGGTAAAGACGTGCGCTGCTGCTATGATGTGTCTAGCGTATGGAGGCTGCGCTTTGGAATTATGATACGTTCGGCGGTGGCGGCTCGGGATCGCGGTCCTGGACGGACGTCTGCGTGTGCTTTGACAGCTGACGAGCGCGTTGACCGCACCAACTCACGCTTGCGGAAGCCCAGCAGGGGCTGTGCGAGGTCCGTTCGCATTCATAGGATTAGACGTAATCGGGGCATTTAACAAGACCCAAGCAGGTAATCGATACGTATTAACAATATTAGATCATTTTTCCCGATACCTGGTAATGGCAGCTATTAAAGATCAGAAGGCAAGCACTGTTGCGTAAGCCTTCGTAAATAACTGGTTGCTGAAGTATGGTGTGCCTGATACTATAATTACAGATCAGGGTAGTAACTTTATGTCGGAGCTGGTGAAGCAGTTATGCCGTTTATTGAAAGTTAAGAAATTGCTGACAAGCCCATTTCATCCTCAGTCGAATGGGCGAACAGAACGGGTTCATAGGACGTTAGTGAAGATGATTAGTCATTACGTAAATTCCGAACACACGGATTGGGACGTGTATTTAAACCTGTTGACAAGTGCATGTAACGCGAAAGTTTATACAGGAATGGGGCTCTCTCCGTATGAGGTAATTTATGGTCGGAAAATGCCATCACCATTTGTTGTGCTCAAACCTCAGGTAGGTTCACAAGATGAGTAAGTGAAGAATTTCGCCAAGAAATTGAGAGAGATTTGGCAAAGGGTACGGCGTGCTAATACAAAAGCTTTGGAGAAACAAGAGAGAATTGGGCAAAGAACAGGTAAACTGCCGCAATACAGAATTGGTCAATGGGTATTGTTGGCTAATCCTTATGTTCCGAAGGTTAAAACTAAGAAGTGTAATGCTGCTACATGAATTTGCTATGCTGAAATCGGGTGCTAATAGTAGAATAAAAGCGGGTTAAAAGCCGTGAGCTGTCTGGGGACCTGGGTTAACCGTGCGTTTACTGGGCAACTGTTTCAGCAGGTAATTAGTCTAGGTTTACCACATTACCAATCAGACTAACATTGATTATAATCTTTTACAGTCATACAACAACCGGTAATATATATATATATATATATATATATATATATATATATATATATATAAAAGGAGAATTTAAATAAAACGAAAGAAATCAGTTTATATTTGGAAATTTATTTTTAAGATTGATCATCGAAATTTCAGCATATTATACGTGAGTTATAACTGAGCTGGTGCCTTATTTACGATTGTGAAAATGTGAGATTGGAATCTTATGGAACACATAAAATATGGAGCCAAGATTGGGAGACTGGATACAACACTGCATTCATAAAACAACACACAAAGAACATTGAAACACATGCAAGAGAAAGTTAACCGCAACCAATAGATTCAAATTTTCAGTCAAAGAAATTACGTTCGTAGCACAATCCTGTCCGTCATGTAATTACCACACACTGGTATACTAAATTCATATTAACTCTTTGTGAAATCTTCCCAAGAAGAATAGCTGAGGGCTACTTTGATGATTCCACCACATGCTTCACGTGGTCAACTTGGTTTACAGAAAGCGTATAACTCCACAGTAATTTTGATAATAAAATAAATTCGATCGAAAAGCAATTGACAAAAGAAAAACCTTGAACTGGTTACTAACGTCTTACTATTAACCTGATGGGTCAAACAGTTATATAAGCACGTGGTACTGGTCTCGCAAAGTACACCCCACGTGGGTTGAACATAAAGAAAAGTTGCTATATTGAAAATATTGTTAAGACGAGACGTTATAATCATACAAGCATTCGCATTTAAGATTGATCTTAGTTAGAGTTACTGACCAACACGTGGTTCCACTTTACTCACAAAGTAATGACAAAGCAACTACCGCAAAATAATCTGAACTTGACACGAGAATTACACTACGCTGCAATTTAAGGTAACCTTAGATATTTTAGAGCTAACCCGAAATAAAGGTGATTAAATTTTCAGTTAGGCTGAAGTTAAGAAATCCATTGTCCTATGGACTTAGCAGACACGCGCTTAGCCGGAGATCTTACCACTACAGACGCTCGCCACCGCCAGATTGCAACTGCCTACTACTGGACTGCAACTCCTACTGCCAGACTGCAACTGGCTTCTACTGGACTGCAACTCCTACTGCCAGACTGCCACTGCCTACTGCTCAGCGTGCTTCCTGAGGGTCGCTCACAAAGACAAACGGAAGGGGCCAGAGGGGCAGCTTCCTATACCAACATGACAAGGGACGGACCGGACCATACTAAGAATAGAAACCTCTTTGCTTTTAGGAACCGTAGCTACCTGTTCCGACGTTGGTCCTACTGTTCTCTAGCAGACAGCCTTGTCTGCTACCCTCAAGCATGCAACTACAAACACATTTGATCATTCATCCTCTCACACAGAAGGGAAGGGGGATGACAGTATCTTATCATATACAGTATATCACAGAAAGCGGATGTAGGTTCCGTATGAGACTGTGTGACATGAATTACATATTAACTGTGTTTTCAAGTGTAGTAGTGTGACAGATCGTTCTTGTTTACGTGTAAAAGTAACACGTTCCACTACTCAGTCTCCTCCCAGATAGTCAGAAACGCCATAGTAAATTTAGAAGAGGAATTTATTCCATAAAAGACAACAAATTTGAGAAATTAAACATGAAAGGAATCCAACAGAGACCTTTCATAACCCCAACGCTCCGTGAAAAGACTGTGCAGGGAATTTTCTGGCCATGCTAGGACATTCCCAAGCAGGCTTCTCACACCCTACTTAAACCAAAAGTGTAAAGAAAAGGCAAAAGGTCACCAGCTACTTGCTAAAACACAATAATTTCAAACATCTTTACAATCTACCAATTCCAAAGAGAGAAAAAAAAACACCTATTTAAAAGATCGTGTAGACCTAATTCGGTCAGCAAGTAAAAACAATGGTTCCTGTGTCATTAATATGAAAACAGTTTCTGGTTGTTACCCTTATGGAGTTCACCAGTATTTGCTCATTGCAAGAGCCAACTGATCACAGGAAAATTTATGACTGTTTATTAACAAGCAAAATTTATGAAAATAGCAAAGGTGCCACAGCAATTAAAAAAGAACATGAAATAACATCAGTATTATAAAGCAGAACATTACAATGCACAATTCGCAAAAGCAAAAAAAAAATTGATAAGAAAAAAAACATGTTTTACAAAGTGGTTATCGCAAAAAAATTCTATATCTTACAGAACTAATAATTTGTCGAATTAAAATAACTATGTGGCACTAATTTAATCACTCTACTATATTTCAATTAGTTATCAAACAATGAGCACTGTGTCATTATACTGAAACTACAATAATTATGTGATTGTTACCCTTAAGGGGTTCCTCACAATAAATATGCCCCATGCAAAGGCTAATCGATCACAGTCCAATGAGAATGAATAGCAATCTGACTGATAAACGAAGCAATGCCACATGAATGAATTTACGAAACAAAATAACACAAATCTAATACATCACACAAGAACAAACATTGATCAATAAAACAGTACAATAGTCAACATCTAAAAAAAAAACCAATAAATAAAACACCTGCAAAATACAAGAGTCAAAGTCTAAAAAAAAACAATAAATAGAACACCTGCAAAATACAAGAGTCAGTCTAATGAAGACCAATAAATCGAATCCCTGCAAAACACACGAGTCAAAGTTTCTGTGACAGAAACACACGTACATGCATTGAACTAAGAACCGTATAATCACTGTTCACTGATACACTCACTAGTTCCACTGTTCCGAGGCACAATATAAGGGGAGGGGGAGGGGGGTTCGTCGCCGCAGCTGTCAGTAGGGATTTTTGTCCATCTGTTGCGTGCAATCCCGCCGTCTCTGCTCTCTCATGAAGTTTCTCTTGGTGGTCTGTGTCACGTACATCTCGATTTGGTTCCATGTTTGTGTTGTCAAATTCGTGGGGTATCCTCGATTGACATGCCAGGTTGATATTCCTGGTCAAGGATGACACTTCAATGGCTCTTCTTTTGTGCCACCCTTAGCGACCAGAGAACATCGAACCATGATTTACTGTCGCTTGACAGTAGGCATCCTTCAGGAAATGTCGATAGGCGTCGTTGCCGTCTGCAAGTTTCTCTGGACAGTACCTGTCAAAAGGCTCCACGCCCCTTGTTTTGTTTCACCGCGGCCGTCTCATCACGGTCGCGTGCGTGTGGTGCGTTGCCAGCAGATGGATTTCCGTGCGGTGGACTGCTCGCCCATCTCAGGTCAACGCCTTCACGAAGGGTTGCGCGGGGCAGCCGCCCATTAGCTCCAGGTACAAGGGAAAGTGTTTGCCGGAGCCCTTCTTTTGTTGTCGGCCGTGCTCCCAAAGTGTCCTGGTTGACAGCGTGTCCCGCTGGGAAACCCGCCAGTTTACAACTAGTCCGGCTGCTCCCCCTGTCTCGTAAGAGTTTTGCCGGTTCGCTTTCACGTTCTCAAATGCATTCACAGAAATTTTTCATCATCCTTATGTGATTACACAATGTCATACATAATACCACTTAGTATTGTCTTTCACAATTTTTTAGAACAAACGTGAGACTTAATTATTTTTTTTAAATAAAAAAATTAGATGAATCGACAATATAAAATAAAATTTAAATGACTTGACAATGTAAAAAAAATAAAAGTGAAATGACTTGACAATGTAAAAAAATTAAAATTAAATGAACTGACAATATAATATTTAAATCCACATCACTAATGTGGTTCACTTACGTTTTAATAAATCAAATGCTACTTATTAATTCACTAAAATGAATAGGATTATGCCTTGTGCAAGTATAGGTCAGGACAGCATAGGGTTCACATGTTATTTACACACACACATGCTCACCTGTTGTCTATTCTACAAACTAACTACCCATAAACATGCATTACTCATAATTCTACTTCTATCCACTCCTAGTTAAGCCCACAAGCTACTCCAATTCTATTTCAACATCGTGTATATACCACTACAGCAATGTTCTAATTCGCCCTCTTCTTGATGCTCGCGGCATACGTCTTGTCATATAATGAATATGGAGACTTTCCTTAAACATACACATTAAAAAGAACAATGGTTATTTGCACACCAAAACATTTATACCAGTACACACACCTGAAAAGAGACTCGCAATTATACATTTATCATACTCATATATTCACACATAAAACAGTAAGAAAATTTCATCTAAAATTACGTTATCACAAGAATT
Source organism: Schistocerca nitens (assembly GCF_023898315.1). Lineage (NCBI taxonomy): Eukaryota > Metazoa > Arthropoda > Insecta > Orthoptera > Acrididae > Schistocerca > Schistocerca nitens. Next base: position 638,889,384 of record NC_064621.1, read on the forward strand.
AATCACACAGATGGCTCTGAGAAGGTTAAAATGTCTGCACTATACAAGTTATACTACATTTTCTTACCCATTTTGCTGCGATTTCGTTCCTTCTTTAAGTTACCTTTCGCTTCCAAATCAGTTATTTCGCCTGTGGTGGTTATTCTGGATTCATTTCTCATGAATGGCAAAATTGTGGTCACCTCTATTCTGTAAAACAGTATCATCTTAACATATTGAACTTACAACAGACACAAAAGATTCGAATCCTCCTGTAGTTTAAATGACAAATGTTTTGCTTCATCCTTATTACCTTAAACCAAGCTTTCCTTCGTTCCCATAATCAAAATTATTTAATCATCCTCTACCTTCAAGAGGGAAATTTCCTCAGTACAAATCATATAGGCTGCAGTGCATCCCGCACCAGCGAAAACAGTAGGCTGTAATGCCCACAGCATCAGCAAAACACATAAACGTCGCTTTTCTGGGACAAGTATTAACGCAGAATAAGTTTTCCAGGCTTTGGCTCAACATCAATCAAGACTACAAAAAGGATCCATATTTCCGTTCCATTCTCCATTTGCTGAAAAACTGCTCGTATTTGACTACCACAATAATATTTCAGAGCCACGTAAATTACACAAACCACAATTCTTCTTTCACCTTGAAGGGAATCAATATACTTACGAAATCCACAGACAGCACTTTACGTACTCAGCTATAAAGAACAAAAAAAGGACATATATCATCAATATTAACATATCATCGCATATTGGGAAGCCAATGGTTAAACAATCGTATTATCGCATCCTGTTTTCAAGATTCCAGATTTACTCATTCCTTTCTCAGAGTTCTCCTATCTTAAAATATTCATACAGCACGCATACTATAGTAAGAGATCCTTATTTGTACTGACAGATATAGAATAGTAATAGAAAGATAGTAGCACTGAAAGCAGAAAATCGGAAACAAGGCTACTAATAGCTGGGGACCTGGGTTTGCCAGACCCATAATACCCACAGATCGGATATTCCCCTGAGTTTTCCTATCTTAAAATATTCATACAGCACGCATACTATAGTAAGAGATCCTCATTTACACTGACAGATATAGAATAGTAATAGATAGATAGTAGCACTGAAAGCAGAAAATCAGAAACACGGCTACTAACAGCTGGGGACCTGGGTTTGCCAGACCCATAATACCCACAGATCGGATATTCCCCTGAGTTTTGCATTAATTCAACACAGATCTTGCTTCTCTCAGGAGCGACTCTTTTCAATTTACACAAAAAAAAACATAAACAGCATTTCACTCGTTCACAAAGAAACCTTTTATCTTCACTTTTGAATCAAACTAAATCCTAATTGCACAAGGAAAGAAAAAAATTAAAACATCACTTCAATCAATCACATAGAAACATCTTTATCATTAATTTTTTTTTACCAACATAATATTCAAAATGCATACGTCACAAATTTAAACTAATCAATTCTTTCTCCTCACCGTCCTCTCTACTTCTCACTGTCCTTTCTACTCAATGTATGGTTTTACGTTTGACACATGGTGTAGCCCTTTTGATTTCTTCGATCGAAGAGTTTCCACTTCTATGGCGTTTTCATGGGGAATCTTCCTTATCCGAAACGGGCCGTTAAAGAGATTAAAAAATTTCTTGCAGACACCTGACCGTTTGTTAGACAGCTTGTGTGGTCTGATAACAACTTTTTGTCCTACATGAAACACTGTTTTTCTCACGTGTTTCTTATACGCCTTGACTCTGGCTTCTGCTGCACGCTTGATGTTGCGTAAAGCTAAGTCAACAATTGCGTTCCGGCGTAGTCTCGGCTCTAGTGGCCAAGGCACCACCTCTTTGATTTTGCTTGGGGGCTCCTTGTCTTTTAGCACAGTGATTGGCGGAAGCTTTGTTGACGTATTAGGCAACTCATTAATTATATTTTGAAATCCTTTTAGGTGTATGTCCCACGATCGGTGATCACGACTGCAGTATAACCTACATAATTTTCCTAATTCACGCATAATACGCTCACTGGGGTTCGAGCTGGGGTGAAAGAGAGATATATATAGGTTTAATCCTTCTTCTTCGAAGCATCCGCTGCCAGTATTGCGATCTAAATTGTGGTCCATTATCCGAGACAACCCTTTTCACGCTCCCAACTTCATGCAGAAACTGCTTTGCAAATGCAGTTGCCACTGCCCTTCCTGTGACTCGCTTCAACGGAGTCAGACACACAAACTTGGAGGTTAGCTCTACCGCTACGAAAACATATGCAAAACCTGCTTTAGATCGTATTAGTGGCCCAAATAGATCCACGGCCGCGAGGTCACAAAGTTTGCTTGGTATTATCGGGTGCAATGATGCAGCATAAGTCACTGTGGCCGCCTTTGCTCGCTGACAAGGTCCGCACACTCTAAGTACACCACGAATACGCCGTAGCATGTTATTAAAATAGCATGTCTCTTTCAGTTTTTCACAACATTTCTGTGCTCCGAAGTGACCATAACTCAAGTGTATGTACCATATAATTTTGTTTACGAGTTCCTCCGGAATCACCAACACCCATCTGGAGTCGTCCGGGGCTCGTTTTTTGAATAATATTCTGTTGCGCACTAAGTAGTACTGGCGTATTCCTACGTTCTCCTTGTCCTCCCACTTCTTCTTTATATCTTTCAATACTGCGTCCTTATCCTGTTCGTCCGCTATACTCCCTAAAGAGGTGGTAACAAAATTCTCGAACGCTACATTCTGTAAGTATAGGATGCTAAAATTATTTTCACCGAGTTCCCTTTCTTCTGTGTGAACCAAACCTATAGGAATGCGCGATAAAGCGTCAGCAATTACATTTTTCTGTCCAGGAATGTATTCTACAGTGAAGTTATATTCCTGTAGGTATAGTGCCCAGCGTCCTAGTCTCCCATGCGTGATTTTTGTGCTCATCAGAAATTGGAGTGCACGATGGTCAGTGTACACCTTGGTGGTCCTTCCAAATAAAAAATACCTAAATTTTGAGAATGCCCAAACTATCGCGAGTGCTTCGAGTTCCGTCACAGAATAATTTTTTTCACATCGAGAGAGCACCCTGCTCCCAAACGAGATTGTTTTCCAAGTTGTAATATCCTCATTTCTTTCCGTTTGAAACAGTACCGCACCTAATCCTGACAAGGAACTGTCCGTCATTAAACAGAATTCTTGTGTCAGGTCGGGATGCACGAGGATGGGAGCCTCTACCAATGCCTTTTTCAATTTATAAAATTCATCCTGTGCCTCTTGATCCCAGACCCACAAAGCGTTCTTCCCTGTTAGTCCACATAGACGGGGTGTACCAAGTACACTAAAATTTATAAATCGCTTATAAAAATTACACAGGCCTAAGAATGCTCGCAACTGTTTTTTATTTGTCGGCATTGCACACTCCGCTATCGCCGCAATTTTCTCCGGGTCAGGTTGTATTCCATTTGCTGAGACAATATGGCCTAAGAATTTTATGTTCTCTCGTCCGAACTGTGACTTATCTAAGTTGACTGTTACACCTGCCTTCTCAAAAACATCCAGTAGTCTGTTCAGAACGTCATTATGGTCCTCCCACGACTTTTCCGCAATTAATATGTCATCCACGTAAATTGTCACTCGCTGTTTCAAATCATCAGGTAAAATGCTATTTAATCCCCTTATAAAAGCAGCTGATGAGACGTTTAGTCCGAACGGGAGACGCCGGAATTGGAAACAATTTCCGTAACACAGGAACGCTGTATATAATCTGCAAGATGGGTGTAGCACGATTTGCCAAAAACTCGAACGGAGGTCGACAGATGATATACCTTTACCCCGTGGAAACGTTGTAAGAGTTCCTCAAGGCTCTCAGGCCTGTCCGTTTCCGACATAATAATTGTGTTTATCTGTCTCGAGTCTAGCACCAAACGAACTGAGTTGTCGCGTTTTGGTACGACAAGCAAAGGTGAGTTGTACGAGCTTACTGCCCGCTCAATTATTCCTTGTTCTAACATCTTGTTTATTTCCTTCTCCACCTGGGCTTTATACGCCACGGGAATAGGGTATGGTCTAACAGAAAACTTCTGATGATCACGTACTCTGAATTGGTACATAGAACCCTTAATAGCCCCGGGAGTCTCAGAAAATACCCGTTCATGATTCCTAAGTAGGCAATACAATTTCTCCTTTTCCCTGTCCGTGGTTCTGACACCCGCGATGCTCTTTCTCAGTGCATCAGCAAAAGCAACATCTTTCCCCTGCTCACCAGACATAGAGCACGACTCACTTACATAGTTCACGAGTAGCTCCAGTCTGGGTTGCGACTCGGTTTGAGCTTGAAATTTTAGGCAACTAATTTCTCATTCGGCACGTAATATGCATTCATCAAATACTAAGTTAATTTGCTGATCCCCAACTTGAACTGTCATTACTCCTCCACCCATGTCAATTACCGCATGGTGGGTATTCATGAAGTCATTGCCTAAAATCATTGCCACATTCAGCATTGGGAGCACATAGAAATTGTACTCAAACTCCCTTCCCTGGCAGGTAAAATTAAGCCGAGTCTGTCTTCGGATTTCTACGCTCTTACCGTAGATTGCGCCCTTCACCTTTATTCCCTCGCACTTGAAAAACGGGCCAAGTCCCAGTCCCTTCGCATTTTTGAAATGCTGCCTCGCTCACTATCGAGAAAGGGCTTCCAGTGTCAATGACACACTTAAAACATATTTCGTTTACTGCAACTGTCACGACTGGATTTATTCCCGAAATTTTAGCACTCGTAGTTTCTTGCAACAAATCCTCTCTAATATCTTCCCTCTCTATATACCGTATGCACTCCTTTGCCATGTCGTTCATTGGTTCCGATTGGGCGCCTTCTGCGCTGATCGTTTGTCATTGCCGATTTTGTTCATTTCCATTTGCTGGATTATGTCTAGGGTTAGCTGGCCGAATTTCAACATCATGAGGTGCTCCGCCTATAGTCCTATTCCCACCGTGTTCACCGTAGTATCGATTCTGGTTGCCGTAAGTGTTCCGTTCACGATTCTGTCCACGACCTCGATCATTTCTGTTGTTCCACCTGTGTTCGCGACTGTTACCCCAGTTTCTATACGGCCGGTCCCGATTATTGTTCCGTTCGCGTCGCGACGACCAGTCACGTCGTTGATTAGTAATACGGCCACGACTGCGGTCGCGCTGCTGTGCCCCGTAATAACTTTGTGCCTGATTAGGTGGGCATTCTGCTGTATTATATTCCAACTCTTGGAGAAGTGTTTTAAACGTTTCCACGTCCTCTTTGCATCGTCCCGCAAGAATGACGTGCCGCAAGTGCATCGGCAATTTGGTGATGCATATCCTAATTAGTTCCGCAGGCCCGTATGGGTCGTATAAAAATTGATTTGCCTGCAGCATGTGGTCGAATAGGCGTGCCGGGCTGCCGAAACCAGACTGGTTCAAATTTGGCAGCATAATTATGCCATGTTTGACCCTATCTTGTGCCGCTTCCGACCAATAGGCGGAGAGAAAGGCTTGTCGAAACTCCCGAGTGGAGTTGCAGTGACGCGCTGCCGACCTCATGCGACTCGCCGGTTCGCCTTCCAAATAGCCACACATATATTCTATGTTATGTGAACTTGCCCAGTCGGGAGGAAGACAGAACTCAAATTGCTCGAGCCATGCTCGTGGATGTATGCCTTTTTGCGAATTTCGGAATATCTCAAACTTTCTTACCGTAAGGAAATGTTTGAAATCAAATCCCCGCATTTCCTCCTGGCGAGGCCCTTGTATGTTTCTATTTGTCTTATGCCTGCCCCTCAAATTACATTCTTCCCTGTCGTCAAAATCTCCCTCGTGGCCGGAGTCCCTCTCTGCACTGTTCGTACGGCTATTTTTAGTGCTATTGGCGAGTTCGGAATCACACGCCATGCGGTTTTCCAGATGCGCCACGCATTCTTGTAATTCGCCTGTTACAGCTCTGTGTTGCCTGTTCACTTCGAATTGTCCCTTCTGAAATTTAAGAAGCGAACGCACTTCTTCGGTCTCTGCGGCCGCTACCGGTGTAGTATTGTTCTCGCTTTCCGTCAGCTTCATCGTGCCTACAATGTCCGCTAATGCCGCAATCTTATCATCTATTTGTCTCTTGTCCTCCGCCCCAGTCTGCTTCAATTGTTCAACCTGCTGTTCCAACGCGTGGATCGCTAAACTGTTGTCCGCTATTGTGTTGCTAACGGACGTGGGACAATGCGTTTCCGCCTCTTGGACCCTCGAGAGTACCTGCTGGTGTTCCCTTTGGCATTCTTCCCTCAGCTCTTGGAAATTCCTAAGTAGCCGTTCTTTGCTTTCTTTAGACTCGGCCTCGCCACTCCGCTTGCTCTGTTCTAGGGCTTGCAGACGATCATCGATTTGTTCAAATGTACGGCCTAATTCTTTCATAATATCACTTTTTATTTCACTTGCCAGATTGTTTATTCTTTGTGAGATATCATCGGACACTCTCTGCATTTATTTGTCTGCTGGATTAGTTTTTTGTCTATTTGTTCGCCTAGCTCTCGGATCGATTTTTCTGATTTATGCATCATTTGTTCGCCTACCTTGCGGATCGATTTTTCTGATTTATGCGTCATTTGTTCGCCTAGCTCGCGGATCGATTTTTCGGATGATTCTTTTTGTTCTCGGAACGATTTTTCTGATGCTTCTTTTTGTTCTCAGAACGATTTTTCTAATTTCTCTGTGTTTTCTTTATTTTGTTGCAATAAAGCTTTCATGAGTTCTGCCAAATCAATTTGGTTAGCTGGAGGCAAATTAATTTCTGGCTCTGATGTGAGCCCGTTCGTGCTGTTTTGCATTTCGTCTGAAGTATTCTCCATTGCATTTTCGGAACCGTCCGACGCGTTAATATTGGAAATCAAATTATCCCCTTGGTCCATGTTGCTTAAGTTGTCGGACCGCTTACTTTTAGCTTGGTTACGTGTCAGCATTAGTGCAATTTACACCCAGTACGCAACACACTAATCACAATAAATGTGTCCCCCAAAAATTACGACAGTCACACGAAAGATACTCAACCTAGTACGCACTTTTTCACACGCGAAACAAATTTTTCTCTTTGATCGAAACAGTGGAATTTACAAGCGAGAGAAAAAAAAAACACACACACACATATAAAACACACAAATATAGAAAACACACAAATATAGAAAACAAAACAAGACAAACAACGCAACGCCGATCAACAACGCCGTGAATCTTTTGAAAGTCTGCTCAGAACAACGCAGAAGTTGTTTGAGCGCTGTAGGGAAAAAAAAATTAAGATTATACAACGCTCGCAATCTAACGTATCAGAGATTCCAGAGTCTAGCGGAATCACAGAACAGGGTCGCCATGTGTAATGTTGCTACATGAATTTGCTATGCTGAAATCGGGTGCTAATAGTAGAATAAAAGCGGGTTAAAAGCCGTGAGCTGTCTGGGGACCTGGGTTAACCGTGCGTTTACTGGGTAACTGTTTCAGCAGGTAATTAGTCTAGGTTTACCACATTACCAATCAGACTAACATTGATTATAATCTTTTACAGTCATACAACAACCGGTAATATATATATATATATATATATATAAAAGGAGAATTTAAATAAAACGAAAGAAATCAGTTTATATTTGGAAATTTATTTTTAAGATTGATCATCGAAATTTCAGCATATTATACGTGAGTTATAACTGAGCTGGTGCCTTATTTACGATTGTGAAAATGTGAGATTGGAATCTTACGGAACACATAAAATATGGAGCCAAGATTGGGAGACTGGATACAACACTGCATTCATAAAACAACACACAAAGAACATTGAAACACATGCAAGAGAAAGTTAACCACAACCAACAGATTCAAATTTTCAGTCAAAGAAATTACGTTCGTAGCACAATCCTGTCCGTCATGTAATTACCACACACTGGTATACTAAATTCATATTAACTCTTTGTGAAATCTTCCCAAGAAGAATAGCTGAGGGCTACTTTGATGATTCCACCACATGCTTCACGTGGTCAACTTGGTTTACAGAAAGCGTATAACTCCACAGTAATTTTGATAATAAAATAAATTCGATCGAAAAGCAATTGACAAAAGAAAAACCTTGAACTGGTTACTAACGTCTTACTATTAACCTGATGGGTCAAACAGTTATATAAGCACGTGGTACTGGTCTCGCAAAGTACACCCCACGTGGGTTGAACATAAAGAAAAGTTGCTATATTGAAAATATTGTTAAGACGAGACGTTATAATCACACAAGCATTCGCATTTAAGATTGATCTTAGTTAGAGTTACTGACCAACACGTGGTTCCACTTTACTCACAAAGTAATGACAAAGCAACTACCGCAAAATAATGTGAACTTGACACGAGAATTACACTACGCTGCAATTTAAGGTAACCTTAGATATTTTGGAGCTAACCCGAAATAAAGGTGATTAAATTTTCAGTTAGGCTGAAGTTAAGAAATCCATTGTCCTATGGACTTAGCAGACACGCGCTTAGCCGGAGATCTTACCACTACAGACGCTCGCCACCGCCAGACTGCAACTGCCTACTACTGGACTGCAACTCCTACTGCCAGACTGCAACTGCCTACTACTGGACTGCAACTCCTACTGCCAGACTGCCACTGCCTACTGCTCAGCGTGCTTCCTGAGGGTCGCTCACAAAGACAAACGGAAGGGGCCAGAGGGGCAGCTTCCTATACCAACATGACAAGGGACGGACCGGACCATACTAAGAATAGAAACCTCTTTGCTTTTAGGAACCGTAGCTACCTGTTCCGACGTTGGTCCTACTGTTCTCTAGCAGACAGCCTTGTCTGCTACCCTCAAGCATGCAACTACAAACACATTTGATCATTCATCCTCTCACACAGAAGGGAAGGGGGATGACAGTATCTTATCATATACAGTATATCACAGAAAGCGGATGTAGGTTCCGTATGAGACTGTGTGACATGAATTACATATTAACTGTGTTTTCAAGTGTAGTAGTGTGACAGATCGTTCTTGTTTACGTGTAAAAGTAACACGTTCCACTACTCAGTCTCCTCCCAGATAGTCAGAAACGCCATAGTAAATTTAGAAGAGGAATTTATTCCATAAAAGACAACAAATTTGAGAAATTAAACATGAAAGGAATCCAACAGAGACCTTTCAGAAGTTTTTGACGAAATATTCTGGACCGTATCAGGTAAATGAAATAGTGTCTCCAGTGAACGTAAAGTTGCAGTTACCAACTAAGTCGTCAGTAGTTCATGTGAGAAGGATTAAGCCGTTTAAGGGCGCAGTGGATGCGTTACCGCAAATTCCTCCAGCAGTAACAAAGGGTGTGAGGGTACCGAAGCTAAAAGAACAGCAGAGGAACATTCCTTACGCACTTAGCTCTAGGGATAAGTAGATTAAGTGTCCTCGGGGAGGAACATGTCGTATTTATTGTTATTAGGTAATAGGGTATGTGTAGTTTTTACTGATCATTTGTGTGTTTTAGGCGTGGTAAGGAAGGGAGCGATTGACGTGACTTCCTTTTCCTTCAGGTACCGTGCCAGGATGTGGCCCGGGAAACTTTTCGTCAGTCTGGTACTGCTACACTGTTGCAGAGGAGAAGTGGTAGCAAGTGCAAACTCGGGAAGTGTTGTTAGTGTCAAGACGGAGGAGTACTCATGTGGTAATGTCTACGAAAGATTTGACAGACTGTTTCAGGGGAAGTGTTTTTATTTGTCCAGCAAAGGAGGTGGCAACCCACAATCATTCGTGTGAGATGCAGTTCTTCTTGGGGAATATGGGAACCTTAGAATGCGAAAAGAAGGTATTACTTCCGAGACCGGAATTTCAGAAAGTTGGGGAATATTGGATTTACTCTGTGTTCGAACTAGAGACCGAAGTTGCCACTTGTTACAGAAGTGATAGATTGACAGATATATCAAAGCTTGAATTGCAGGGCTGTGGGTTATTGATTAATGGCACTGGTTGTGAAATAGTGGGGAAGCATTTTCACCTACCAGCTACTTTCACGGGTACAACAATGATTAACGTGACACAGCCTATATTGTATTATCCAGAGGAACCACCAAACACATTGCCTCGCCAGAACCTAACGTTTATTAACTAGTCCTTTAATCCCACATTGCTACAATCTTTAGATAGCCTGATTATCTCAGAAAAAGAGCAGATCTCAGTTAATCAACTACTGCAGCACGTGCAGCAATATCGGGAGAAACGTAAGCAAAACACAATTATATTTGGTGTGTCAACGACTAGCATAATCTTAGTTCTAGTGTTTATTTGTGCAACTTACTTTTGTAAACGGAAAAAGATGTCTCGTTCTCAAATAACAACCGTACATCAAATACCTATGGGATGGATCGGGAATAGTGGAACGTAATATAAATAGATAACCAATGATAAGATTGGAATCAGTATTAAGTGTAAATAGATTATTAGCGGATAAGAAAAGTTTGACAGTGTTGAAGGAGTAGTTGTAAGATTCCTGTAGAGTATAAGGAAGTATGGCGTGCACAACCAGTAAGTCCAGAATTGTAAAATTCGTGACGAATTTTCTTAAAGGAGGGGGATGTGTAGTGTTGCGGAATAGTAAAGTATTGGAAACGTGGAATATTGTCGAAGTTTCGTTGCCTATGCCGAGAGCCAGAGGCAGTAAGTTAGCCAAGAGGTAAGAGCATTGCTCGTATATCGGAATGTGTCGTCATGCAAGGGCAATGGCCTGGTTACGCACAACAGACGAGAGAGAATTGCTTAGCACGCGGGTTTGTGTTAGACGGCGACTTTCGTAGAGTGCAAGACAGAGGTATAGCGTCAGCTGTACTGCGTTTCACAACTTCGCTTAAGTCTGCCGCAACAACACGTAACTCTGTCGCAAGAACACCTAAGGGGCGAGTACGACAGATGAATCAGCTGTATAAGTGGAACGAATGCGGTCATTACAAACGAGCATGACGTCAGGACGTCGCTCGTGCTTCCTTTGAATACGCCAGCTTGGATAGCAACAAGGCACTCGCACTCGCAGTCAGACTTGCTGTAGATGTGTACAGGGTCGCTGCGTAGCGCTCAGCTCGGTGATCGACACGTTAATCTTTATTAAGGAGATGTTGCAGTAAGGGCGGCCCATCCAGCAGCAGACGTGAGGGGACAGTACCAGCTCTGGTCCTCTCTGCTGCCGCTGTCAGTCGTCAACCCAGGATTAGCAGACACCGCGGCAGACTCGCTCGCCGCCAATGCTGACATCAGTGAGCTGTCGTCGAGATCGTGCGGGGCCTAGGCCCTGTGCATCCGCCGTCACAACCGGGTGAGCAGACGACGCAGGGGGATTGCAGCCCGTTCCGCCCGTCCACCGCGGACGAGCCATCAGCAGGAGCAGGGAAGAAGACGGGGTGGGATAGAGTACACTCCGCACTACGAGAACGCTTCTCGTGCCGACAGCGCCGTGGACTCCAACCCGGAGCCACCTGCTGTCCGCCGCCGAGCGGGCCGGCCAGCCGGACGCCGCCAGCCACGCGCGGCCGAAGTAAGGGCATTTCTTCGCTACGTCACAGCACGCGGCGCTGCGCTAGCAAGACTGTGCGCCACGGATCTGGTGTCATCGCTACGAGTCAGCGAGGACTCGGGGAAGGTCGTTGATATCACCGAGCCACATTGTACTCGGCAGGAATAAAGATGTTATGAATTAATAATGTTTCTTTGGCGTTTCTGACGCTTCTACAGCCATTTCCTAGCATCCTGACAACTGGAGAGGTCACCGCTCGGCCATCCAGTCCACCGTAGGCGACCGGGACCACCGGGGCGCCTACAGATGCTTGTAAACGGTACGGTCACAAGGCGAATGAGTGTTGTAGTAAGAATGGTAACGGGAATAAACAGGAAAAAGTGTTAAACGGGAACGAGAGTGTTTCGTCCGTCGGAAGACATTCCCGGTAAGCAGAAGTACGGTGAAAACTAGTACAGAGACGGATTGTTGCTTGATGGGTGTTGTAAGGAATAACAGAAGTGTTCGAACCGCCCACTACAGCACTGGCCTGCAGATCTTGTATCTGGAGTCGTCGACACCGCCTACAGATTTGGTGTCAGAAGTGCTCTCGCCCGCTGCCTACAGATTTGGTGTAGTGGTAAGTGCACGAGGTTATTTTTTGTTAATAACTGTGGATGCACGTTCTTTGTTGGGAGTGCATTTTGTGAGACCTGCGGGAACAGCAGATTTATCTGAGTTTAAAGGGAAACAGTTGGGAAACGTACTTGGTACCAGTCAGATGTACTGTGTGTAATTTAACGGGGCATGGGGAGCCATGCACGAAGTTTGTACCAGTAGAATGTTCAATTTGTAAACGGTTTGGTCACGCAGCGCACAATTGTAGAGAGTGTCGCTGGGCAATAACAAGACGGAAGAATTAATTTTGTTTAGTTGTGCATTGTGAGTCTTGCTTGTCTTCTTGTGTGTAGTGCTCAACTGTGACAAAGGAGTTGAGTAGCTAGTGTATTTATTGTTCTGAGGAGTAAATTCACTATAGAGTAAGTTGTTGGTAATTTGCACAAATAATGCCGGAAAAAAGATCCGTTAGTACTGAAGTGGGTATAGCTGCTCTGACGGAGCAAGTCTCAAAATTGTTAGAAGAGAATGCGCAGCATAAGTTACGTCATGTAGAATTAATGACGCAAATGGAGACCTTGCGTTCGGCGCACGAGTCGCAAACGGTTTCAAGTCAGTGTAAGTCAGTAGCAAGGTCCAACCTTGTAATAAATCCTTCCATAGCTAACCTGATCACGCCTTTCTCGGGTAAAACAACAGAGGATGTCACAGCGTTCATTAACGAAGTTTTGGCAACAGCTGCAATGAGCAATTGGTCGGACGTAACTACATTACGTACGGCAAATTTGCGACTTGCAGGGGAAGCAAAGACGTTCGTGATGTACCATGACACCCTTAGTAAGGCGAGCACGTCTGAAGAATTGGCAGATGGGTTACGGCAAAGATATCGTAAGCAGAATAGTGCAAGATTTTTTAGGGAGAAGTTAGCTAATTTGACACAGAAGGTCAATGAGACAGTGGAGTCCTTTTCAGATAGGATACGGAAAATTAATTCGCAGACATATGGATTATCGGGTAATCCTGATGCGGATCGTGTGTTACCACGAGAGGCAGAAAACAGAGCCCTCGATGTATTCCTTAGGGGAATTCCTGCAGAATTTTCTCGTAGGGTTAGGATGGAGAATCCTGGGGATTTAGCTGCAGCACTGTGTATTGCAACGCATCTGCAGGAGATAGACATTGCAACAAGGGTTCGCAATGATAAACGCATCTTTGCGTAGGAGAGGAATTGTTACCGTTGTGGGAGGAAAGGTCATATGAAGGCTCAATGCAGACAGCCGCAGTGCAATGCTTGTAAACGCTACGGTCACAAGGCGAATGAGTGTTGTAGTAAGAATGGTAACGGGAATAAACAGGAAAAAGTGTTAAACGGGAACGAGAGTGTTTCGTCCGTCGGAAGACATTCCCGGTAAGCAGAAGTACGGTGAAAACTAGTACAGAGACGGATTGTTGCTTGATGGGTGTTGTAAGGAATAACAGATGTAAGTTTTTGATTGATACAGGGGCACATGTATCTGTTGCTAGTCTAGACCCCGTGGGCAGGAGAAGACTAGGTACTCCTAAGTACAGTTTACGAGGAGTAGGAAATAATGAGTTGCAATCATTGGGTACAACACAGCTCGTTTTTAAGATTGGAACTGTAGAGTTCAGAGAGCAAATGGAAGTGTTGCCAACTGTGGGACAAGGGTATTCTGTGATTCTCGGACTGGACTTGCTCCATAAACACCATGCCAAAATTAATCTTTCACAGCGTACAGTTGAACTTAGTGGAAACTTGTTTTCAATGGGTACAACAGCTGTAAATGTTTCTACGTCGCGAGGTGCATCCGTTGCTAAGATGTCACCAATGGAACCGCGTACAAGGGCATTAAAGATGATTACGCATGTCAAAGTGCCTTCGGGTAGAGGGAAGTTAGTTTGGTTGTCAGTAGGTGCCGATGTACCACAGCAGAGACTACGGGTGGTGGAGCCACTGCAGGAGCGTTGCGCGCGTAACGGATGTAAATGGGGAACTGATGAGTCGGGTCTGTGTAGATAATTTTGGGGCAGATGAAGTGGATCCCCCAAAGGGTTTAGTGGTAGCGAGTTTGGAAATACTCGACGATGAGGATATAGCTGAATCCCAAGGTGATTATAACGTCAAGCAAACCGTCAAGGCATCTGTACTACGTGATAAGATTTGGCATTCGGAGAAGGGTGATCAGAAAGCTACGGAAGCTTTGCTATTAGAGTATTTAGATTTGTTTAATTCAGAAGGTCCATTACCAGCAACTCCTATTACACAGCACCGTATACCGACTGGCGATAGTCCGCCGGTCTATAGAAAACCATACAGGATAGCGAAACACCTACAACCACTAGTGGAAGAATTTATTAATCAACAGCTAAGGGACGGTATTATAGAGAACAGTGAAAGCCCGTGGTCTGCCAACATAGTGGTAGTTCCTAAGAAGTCACTGGACGGTACTAAAAAGAATAGGTTTTGTTGTGACTATCGTTTTTTGAACGCACGAACTGTAACAGATGCATATCCAATACCGAACATCACGGAAACATTGGACAACCTAGGTCGGTGTAAATATTTTTCGACACTAGATCTAAAGAGTGGGTACCATCAGATAGATGTAAGTCCCGAGGATAGACCGAAGACGGCCTTTACAACAAGCCTTGGTCGCCGCCTACAGAAGAACAATTCAGCTTTCACATGTGTCGGCTGTCACGAACGCTCGGAAGCTGAATTGGTTGGAGACTCTGGAATCCCCTTCCCCGCCGACCGCACGCGCGCGCGGCCTGCCTTGGAGCGTAATATAAGGCGCATAGGGGATATCAATTTCTCCGGTGATAGGTGCGAATGCGACTGTGTTGAGGTCATGTTTGGGGGAGGCCGAGCAGAGACTTTTTGGTCGGTTTGGCAGCTGGTGGTGTTTGGGCGCGTCTGTTGGACTATTTTGCGAGCATGTCTGTGAACTGTGTGGTGCTTTATTTGGAGAGTTTAAGAGTACAGAGCTCGTGTGCTGATATTGTGTACTGCACTATTTAAGAGCTGTTTGCTATTGTGTGGTGAAATTAGGAGTTGTTTACGTATTTGTGGCCTGTGTCAGATGACCACAGTCGAATCAGTGCGGGTGTTTTGTGACAAATACACTCCACGACTAAATAAAAGGGGCTCCAAATAAATAGAGTGCAGCCCTTCCTTACTTCCCCGAGCAGCACAGCGCAGTCTGAACTGTTTTTGCGCAATAACGGCAATCGTGTCAGAATGTGAGTAAGTAGACAAATAACTGGACAAATTTATCTGTAGAGGAGTTACAGGTCCGGATTGGAATGAATATCTTGATGGGTGTGGTTGTGTTGCCAAGTGTAGTGCACTACTGGAGTTCAGAAACTGCCTTATGTGAGCGTTACATATCGAAACCTATGAGAAGTAAAAGTTTCAAAAAGATATGTCGCAAGTAAATAAAGTACACTCGTTCCTCCTTCCATCAGCCTATGCACTGAAATTATTTCCGAAAATTACCAGTTGTTTGGCTATTTGGAGGTAAATGTTTTGCATTATTTACGAGCGGTTCGCATGTCTGTAGGCTGTGCTATGAGTTATTTTCAGCTGTTTACAATTAGCAAGCGTGTGTCTAGAACATTATAAATGAGTTATGTAGGAGTGTTTTGCAGGTCTGTATGATGTGGGATATGTCGTTGTGATACATATACTTCATCCCTAAATAAAGTAAATTCGTTCCTCCATCCATGGACCTAGTGCAGGGTGTCCGTTTACCAGAAACGTGTAGGAAGAGGTTGAGCGCTGGTTCCTAGGAGGAGGAGGTGGCGGTCTGGTCCTCGAAAAGTAGTTGAAATTAGGGAGTTGAACACGTTTGCATACGTATATGAAATTGTAAATTCAGTTATTTAATGTAGCGGGGTGGTGAGAGTGAATTAGCGAGCGTTCTCGCGACGAGCAAACGCGCTGTTATACGGTCATGGTGGATTCATCTGTCTGTCAAAATCTGGCGGCAAACGTATCCTTTGTCCGGCATGCGGTCAACAGGTTCCATCCTGTCCAGCGTTAAGCGCTTGCGGGCGTGGAAAGATGTTTATATAGTCGGACCCTGAGGCGCCGCTCGCCGCCTACGTGGCGCGCTGGCCATGGGGGTGTGCGGGCACTGCTGGTCGCTTGACGTCAGCCGGCCAGGGAGCTGCCGATGGAGCGGGCTCAGCCGGCCGCGCGTACGTCAGCTGCCCTCTGGAGTTTCGCTGTGTGAGCATGTATAAGTCAGTTGGGACACACCTGCATGACCGTAGTGTCTGAAATAAAGAGTCCTTTTACAGTTATTTACAGAAGGCTGTGTCCGTCGCGTGTATGGAGGGTGTGTGACGTAAGCGGGGCGGCGGCGCAGCGATTGTACAGTCATTACGCGTGCGCGAGAGCGAGTCAATTAGCAAGAGTTCTAGTGCGGTCCAAACGTGCTGTTATATAGTCATGGCGGATTCCACTGTCGAGCAAACTTTGTCGCCAAAAGTGTAGCACTGCTTTCTCGCTCGCACAGGGACATGCGGTGGACGGTGAGTGGTCGGCATTGACAGGTTTGAACGTGGCGCCAAAAGTGTGGCTGCGAACGGTCGACTGTTGTGTGATTCAGCTCCGAGGCAGACAATTTTGGCGGGAAACGTGCGGAGGCGACGAATACACGTGGTGAGCGGAGAAGGGGTCGCTGTGACATCAAACTCGACAAGTTCCAGCGTGTCCAGCGAAAACATGTTTACAACGTGCGAGCGATCGCTGGGCTCGCCCCCCCCCCACCCCCCACCCACCCACCCGCTAGTGGCCGGCCGCCTCACGTGACAGGTGTAGGCAGTGTCTCCGCGCTCTGGCCAGGGGGTGGCGAGGATTTGAACTAATTCAGTTTGTAACGCCGGAAATGCATATCCTTCTATTTCCATCTATTGTACTATAGATTTTTCCTTATTTTGTTACCTGAAGATATGACATTTCTGTGTCTTTATATATTGTAATTGTTTTACTATTTGTATATATATGCATTTATGTCGATGTATAATTGGTTTGCTTTGTGAATATTATTTGTATTTATACGCTGGGTCTGGCCTAGGGAAAACTATGCTATCGAACGAATACATCGATAGGTCGTGTGGAGAACCAAAGTGTTTAGGATCTTTGGTAGTGTTAACTCTGCCGCGTGGAGCGCGGGCTGAGCAGAGTAGGGTCTGGCTGGAGTAGTGCGGTTGAGCAGGTGTGTTGTGTGACGCTCCCGCGAGTTGCCCCGCTTTCGGGGTTTGGCAGAATGTAATTGCGCTCGACTGGCTATAATAGTTTCTAGCACGGTGTCGCGGACGGGAAGCATTAGCTGGCGCACATCAAGAGCCCGTTTCGCCAGGTGACCGTGTCGAGAAGAAGGCTCGCCAACATCCAGCTTCTGCAACAGCGACAGCCGACAATTAGTGACCGTCGCCACCTCCTCGATCGACAACTTCAAACCTTCAATCAACCAACAAGGAAGACTAAAAGCACGTAAAGTTTCAGAACTGTATGGCAGACCTCAGCTTTTAAAATTGTTGCATCACAAAATTACAGCAACTGAGCATGAACCCTTGTTGCTCATTGTCCCAATTGCATTGCCAAGCAGGGTCCCTTCCTTTTCCGAAATGAACCCGAGTGTCGTTGAAATTCAAACGCCAGCATTAAAGTAATATCATTCGATTTCACTGCTTTAATTTCAAAGTTCAGTTGAAGTATTCATAGTTGGCTGCAATATTTAGATTACACAAGCACAAATTAAGAGTGCGAGTTTTGTTACCATATTTTAGCTTACCTGTGACTACAGATCAGCTTGGTATGTACTAAATTTTACTATTGTTAATTGTTCAGAATCATTTAGTTCAAGTTCAAAGTTAAATCTCTTATTTCTAAATTGTGTGGATTCAAGTAGCTTTTGAAATGATTGTTGAGGTAGCCCAAGACTAATTGCATTTTACTGAATTTCGATGTGCTTCAGAAACAAAGCTCACTATTAATTTCAGTCACTAAATTAACTTTCAATTTTCCGGTTTTATTAATTCTTTTGCTAAATTAAGTCAGAGTGTAGCGAAATTTGTTACTTCTGACAAACTTTCAGTTTTCACACTACACGTGTCAACCTTCAGTTGCCATGCTTCTAGTGCTAATTATATGTGTAATTACCTTTCTTTTGAGTTACTATAGTAATTGTCCATAGGACTGGCGACCGTAATTTCCCCCAAATCTCAAATATCTAATTACCGCTAGTTAATTGTTAATGTAACGGCCGCACATTTACTTACTTTATTAACTTTACCCCTTTTCAAAATTAATTTCCACCAGTTTCATTTGCATTTTTCCTTTCATTTAGATGTAACCCTTTCCTCCCTCTTTACCGACAGATTAACTTCGGTGACGATTGCTTTTCCCAAATTTCCATTAGGTACACGCGGTTTAATTTTTCACTGTCGTTAAGGTCGATAAGTGAGGGGGAGGTTACACGTGGCGACCTGGTGACAGGAGAATCTTCAGATTTGAGGTTGTTCTGGACACGAATTTTGTATGGTGCAATGTCGTAACAAAGTATTGGTTACGAACAGGTAGTTACGTCAGCGAGATTAAGTAATGGGAGGTATCCTAATTAGATTTGACATTTGTTATTTATATTGAAAATTATTAAAATGAGTGAAGGCAACAATTACCAAAATTTGGTAGACTTGGATACGGAACAATCGGTCGAACAGTGGGAAACGCGCACCGTGGTACCCATTGTCCAGGGGCAGGCGGCTAGCATGAAAGACGCGACCGCCGAAACGCAACAAAGAGCAGAAATGGAATTCCAAACTTTAGAAAATGTTTCGGAATCGGAAGTGAAAATCAAATCTGAACCCCTTGATGACGAATACGGGGGGACAATTAAAGAGGAAGCCGCTACGGAAGTAAAACCGGTAGTTTCCGGGAATTTAACTGATTTATTGAATTTTTTGATTAATGAAATCAAGAGTCAATCGGCAGAAATTAAAGCTCAGGCTGCCAAGAAAGAAGCTCAGGCTGCCAAGCAAGAAGCTCAGTCTGCCAAGCAGGAAGCTCGGTATGAAAAAATCGAACAGAAGCTAGACAATCAGAACAAAGCTATTAACGTTGTTAACAACAATGTTGGAGTTGTTAACACAAAAGTTGATAAAATGAAAGAAGATATTGTTGTAATTAATACCGAAATCGGTAATCTTAAACAGGAAATGATAAGCGTTCAGGCGGAAATTGCGAGCATAAATACTCGTTTTAATTCCGAAATTAGCAGAATTGAGAAAAGTGTAGGAGAAGCAGTTGCTCCGATCATCGAGAATAAGGTGACGGAACAAATTCAATTAGTGAAAAAAGAGGATCAACAGAAGGTGGAAACTTTAAAGGCTTTAGTGTCCGAGGTTGATGCTAAAATGACGAAGCAGGCTAATACCTTCGAAGAGAAAAAAAGGGAAGTAGAAACGCTTGCGACAACCACTTGCCATGTAATGACGAGAGTTTCGGAATTAGAAAAGAAACTTGACGAGAAACAGAGTTATGTGCCAATCTGTGCACATAGTTCGGAATTGTTGACGAAAGAGGAGCGGTTCGACCCCTTGAAAAAAGGCGATATACACGCGACGGATTTCATTACAAATTGTGAAAGAGTTTTACCCAGATCATGGACTAATGAGAGAAAAATTAATGCGGTTATTGATGTGTTGGCTGGTGATGCCAAGCGTTGGGGCTTAAACCTCAACATTACGAACCTGACTTTTGACGAGTTTAAAAATTTGTTTCTGGCTGAATACTGGTCAGAGCAAAAACAACAAAGTGTCTGGCGCGAATTTGTCGTATCGAGGCCTTTCGATGCGAATTCGCGCGACTCGATGAAGGAGTTTTGTGAGGGCTGGATCCGCAAGTTGAAATATTTGCGTGATCGCCGCACGGAATCCGAAATAGTCTGGGAACTCTACAAGAAGCTTCCAGATGATACAAAACGCTACGTAGGAAGCAATTATAGGACAATCAATGATTTCCTGGAAAGAGTTGAGGACGTGGACAATTGGCGCAATAATCGCGATACTGGTAGAGGCCGTGGTAACAACAACGGGTACTACAGCAACCACAACAATGATAACCATGGGAATAATGCATACCGCAATCTTGGCAGCAATAACAATAGTGGTTCGGGCCATAATGACAATCGGTACAATGGAAATAATAACAGGAATGACGGAAACCAGTATCATACTAACGTGATACGGGCTTCGCAGAATAGTAATAACGCCAGAGGGTGTGATCAGCCGCCTCAGCAGCATCCGGGGAGCGTATCTGCTGGGACGAGACAGGGAAACCATTAGCCGCGCCGGCGAAGGGCCGACCGGGCGTGGAGAAATTTTGGCGGCCCAATAACAGGAGAAAACCCAGGTGTCGTCGTTATGAAAATTCCGTGTGGAATAATCAACGGCGGGAGAGTGTGCCAGTGTTAGGAGAAAGGAGTGCGCCCACGAGTAGTAGATCAGCTGTAGACACGGCAGTAGAAAATACATTCACTGTCAGTGAGAACAATGTAAATAGTGTTCCGGAAATCGATTATAAAGTGGCAGCTGTAACATCTACAGCGGAACTGGAGATTGAGTTTAAGAATGATTCGCAATTGTTGAGAGAAGATCGGATGTCGGATAACACGTCCGTCATCGAGCGAGGGGTTGCAGAGAGGGATGAGGTCTGGTTAAGGCAGTTCGGTCGCTTAAACGACGAACTAAGCGATTATAGAGGCATGTATGGGAGAAGTGTTTATGGGGAGCGCGTGCAGGATTTGCTGCGTCTCGTCCCGCAGGAAGGTAGTGTTTGTGAAGTGATAGAAAGTTCTGGCCCTAACCGGCAGACTTTACCAGAAATAGTTGATGTTAATGGGGAGCACGAGCAAGATTCGTCATGTTTCGTCCCGCAGGAGTTGGGGTTGAAGTAGTAACGGAAAGTTCTGGCCCTGACCGACAGACTTTACCGAAAGTTATAGTGTTAGAAGTGGCCGACCCATCCGACGCAAAACTCCAGTTTAAACATTGCGAAAGTATTGAGGAGAAAGATTACGAGAATTTTAGTGATAGCCGGACACGATTGGTAGAAAAGCACGTAGATTACAGCGTGTATGAGGTTAGAGCTGACGTTATGCGGTCAGACGGTAGCAGTGTGGGTTGCGCAGATCCAGAGGAAGTAATTTCAGATGCTACTGGGCACATTCCTCCAGGTAGATTGGCAGATGAGATCAATCTGACCAAAGAGGAATCAACGAAGGTGACAATTAGTGAATTGATAGCAAAGCAACACTCACTAGATGACGAGTTACAGGAAAAGGTCTCGGTATTGGAGGCGAAGCTACAGACTAAGCCTCAGGACAAACGTGTTGAAATTAAAACTGTATGTGAACAGAGGCTGAAAAGGCCGCCAGATAAGCCGGATTTAGGCTCAAAGCCGGATGTCTTTTTCTGGAATGACCTGGATATAGACGAGGATTTACTGTGGGAAAATAAAGAAACAGTCGAGGATAAGTGTAGACAGATAGTAGTGTCTGTTAATATGCACGACCTACAACTAAACACGTTGATTGACACCGGTGCAGAATTGAGTGCTGTATCTGGGAAAATATTTGGGTTACTGAAAGACAGACCTGGTATCGTAGTTATGCCAGTAACATGAGTGAAAATTATCGGTGCTACTGTGAAGGCCAGTAAACCGGTCACAAAACAGATTTTTGTCAACTTCGAGATTTGTGGGGCACGATTTGAACAAGAGTTTGTCGTCGTGCCAGACTTAACTACGGAAGTAATTATCGGGTTAGATTGGCTACTAAAATACCGTGCGGTGATTAATTACGAAAGCAAAACTTTGACATGTGCGTCACAAGATAAAACAATTGTAGTTAGTTTTGATGAGGCAGGAGACGGTGTGCATAGGCAATACCAGCCTATACACATTGTTAAGTGGCCGGATGCCATTGACTTAGGTATGAATTTGAACTACTGTAATGTGAGGAATCTCGGCATTGACAATAGTGTAGAAAGTGTATTGGAAAGTATTGTAGACGATGTGTCAAATGTAACACACGAACAAAGACGAGGCCTGTATGAAGTGAGTGTATAAGAGTGTGTTTTCAGACAAACCGGGACTTGTGGAAGGATATAAATGCAAGTTGCATGTAATTCCGCACGAACCATTCTTCATGAGACCGTATGCTATACCGCTGTCCAAAAAGGAAGCAGTGCAACGGGAGATAGATAAGATGATCGAATGGGGAGTGATTGAAAGAAGTACGAGTCCATACAATAACGGTTAGGTCACTGTAGCAAAACGGGATGGTAGTGTTGAGAGGCACCCACATGCCTTGCTCATACTGTGGCATCAAGCAGTCAGGCCTGCAAGATGAGTGGTCTGCCAAGCGAGTGGATTCATTCTTATTTATCGAGTAACATGAACTCTCGTACTCACAATTAAGTTACAAGTTATCCTCTTATATGATTAATACGCAACGGAAACACGCATCTGACTATCAGTAATTTACAGAACTCTGACTGTACACTACGCACTGGCAATACCACATTTTCTTTCTATTTTTATTTAACGGCTTTTGTCAACACGTGGCCACCGCACTGAATATGAATGGCGCACACATTATAAATTCGGGATATTATGACAACATACAATTCGAAGGAAAAGTCCACCAATCTTTTTCTTTTCACTATCTTATTTATTCCGATAAGTTCTCTAACCTAAACACACAAATTCTATAACCTACAACAATAACACATGAGAAATTCCGCCCAGTTGGCATGGCTTTACATTGGTGAATCTCTATATTATGGTCTCGTAATTATTTAACGCTACAGTGCACTTTCTGGATAGGATGGTGGATCTTTTATTATTTCTCACACTTCGACTCTCACAATCATCATCACGAAACTATCCTCCAGACCGAGCAGTACAGAAGAAACAAGCATAACCCACTAATCTTTTGAAACTACCTTGCTACTCTCCCATGCAAACCACACATACCCAAATTACATGACATACACCACACTACGACATGAAATACAAAACACTAAATAGTCACAAAATTATCACTTTCAGCTTTCCCACTTCAATTAGTATTTATCCCAGTTTCACACGACACTGCCCCACTTTGTAATTCTACTTTCCTACTATGAACTCTGGAGATATTTGCACGTCTTCCTGTGCAATGCAAGCCAAGTGGCGTTGCTGGATAGACGGCCGACTCACCTTGCTTCTCTCTCAGAGTTTGAATCTAGCGTCACACGGAATCATATCACACAAAGTAATATTAAGAACGTATTCATCACACACGCGAGTCCTCAACTGATACCATGGACGAGTACTTCTCTTTATCTTTTGTCTCATACACAGTTTGAGACTCACACAGTACTCACCACGTGGAAGTACTCGTCTCTAATTTCAAGTCCTGCACACGCCATTTCTTAAATATTTCAACTTATGGTACACACGCTATTTCTTAAATATTTCAACTTATTGTACACACGCTAGTAATTCAGCTTAACTTAAGCACACGGAAGTATTTCAACTTATTGCTACATGTGGTTTCCTTGTGACCGTTGGTCACTTCCGAAGATTACTACAATCCCATTAATATTACCTGCCTGACATTTAATTCTCCCCACAAAAGTTCCTGAAATAGAGAAATTATTATTTCAAACTACTCTTAAATATTCCACATGCATACCATGTCTCCACTCTTTTGTCATTACGGGGCACAACTAAAACAGGTCTTAACAGCACAAGATCCAGCGGCAGAATGCTGAAACATGGCCATTCTCTAGGTCATCTCGCACCTCTGTCGAGGTGGGGGAAGACCATGCTACCGTATTGGTCAGCCACATTTCAGGTGCTCAAAGCTCAGGTAAATTTCATCTCTTTGGTCCCACCAAAGGTGACCAAAGGATCGTCTCAAAGATGATCATATATTCACATTCACTATCTGCGGTTAGCAGACGACCATACATTCATTCATTTCACAGATCTCACCAAACTGGATGTAGGGATTTATTTTGTGGGAGTGCACATGTGATCAATTAAAAAAATAAATTGTCATTCTTTCCCACACTGGTATCCGGCTTCGCTGTATTAATTGAAATTGAGTTATTTTACCAAAAAAATGTGTTGTTCTGACAAAAATAATGAAGTCTGTTGTACCTATTTTCAATGTCGGGCGGTACTGTACCCTTTCACCACCGGCTACCCATGCAGGAAAAAATGGCATGGTACTATCCTTGCAATGTGAGGGTAGTTCCGAACATTTTTTTAAGAAAACTGTATTAGAACAAACGTAGCAAGTCATCAAAATAACCAGTAGGAGACCTTAGCCCCTGGTGACCTCAAATAGACGACCAAATGTTGTTACTGTACCAAATTATTGACACAGTTGTTGCATTATTGTACTCTCCATAATCCGGAGTAACATACACATACATATTTACAACAATCCAAATGACAAATAAAACATCACATCATAGAAATAAAAAAATAATGGTGAGATAAAAATTGGCTTAGTTACCGGGATCTCCGTTATTTTTAGGAGTAATCCAAACTTCAATAATTCTAAAACAAATAAAAAAAATACTAATTGTACTTGTGAAATTTTAAATAGCTCACCGTCCAAACACAGAACAAGTAATCTGACATTCATAAATTGCGTTGTAATAATCTTTACACGGCAATGTCTAAATACAAAACAAAATCAACAAAAAAAAGAAAAAAATTGCGTACACTAGTTACACGTAGAAGTCAGGCTCCATATCAATACACGCAATAAATAGTTAGCAATAAGTGCTTGAATCCACCAGTAGCTCTCGTATCTTACTCTACTGCTCATTTCTTTGTTGTCACACATTTAGACGACAAGAACTTGCATTTCGACTAGCCTTCATTACACTTTAATGTGAAATATCACCACTGTGATAATAAAATAAGTGGCTTCTGTCAACTCACCAACAAGATCATTACTGTCCACGACATCAAAATGCATCAGTTAATTCCGATATTTGTTGTGCAATGCAAACCCTTGTCCCCTGTGACAACCTTACTGATCAATGCTACATTAGTATTACGCCACTGGGTAATAATTAAAGCATCATTGTACCAAATATTCTAATAAACATGCTACGTGAACTTGATAACCCAGAACAAACAAACAAACAAAGACACTAACTATTCTAAACACAAATGTTAATGAAATACAATTACATTTGCTGTCCCTTCAGGAATGAAACATATAAAAAAATTTACACAATTACAAGTACAAATACATTATTCCCTATCTTGCGAGTCACACGGAATCATTTCATTCTGTGATTTTCTTGGGGTCTAAAAAGTTGCTGACAGGTTCCCTAGAAACACTGTCTCGGTGTCAAAGCTCTCCCATGGTTACCCGGTCGAAAGTCTTTTAAGTCACTCAAATCGGCATTTTGAACACGCACTGAACAGTAAACTGTATCTCGCATTAAACACAAATGTCATAGTCACTCTCAGCGTACCATTCACACGAATCTGGTCGTCCAGAAATGGCCCTACAACTACTATTACCCACGGTTCTGTCCTTTCAGTTCATGGTGTAATTAAAAGTCGTAAGTTCCAACAAACAGCACTTATTCCCGCACCAATTCAAGAAATGTCTCCTACTACAGATGCATATGTCAATGTCCCACTCTAGTTTCTTGCGTTCATACAATAATTAGTAACCAAACGACAACTGTCCTCTTCAAGAATACCAAGCGTCCCACATGCAATTCACAAAGCACACTTAACAAGTCACTGCCAAAAGTTTATGGATCCCACCGTTCAGTGGTCAAGACAAAACAAAACGATCGTCCTGTCTGCTAAAGACAAAATCTTTTCCACCACATCTACATCTACATCTACATCTATACTCCGCGAGCCACCTTACGGTGTGTGGCGGAGGGTACTTATTGTACCACTATCTGATCCCCCCTTCCCTGTTCCATTCACGAATTGTGCGTGGGAAGAACGACTGCTTGTAAGTCTCCGTATTTGCTCTAATTTCTCGGATCTTTTCGTTGTGATCATTACGCGAGATATATGTGGGCGGTAGTAATATGTTGCCCAGCTCTTCCCGGAATGTGCTCTCTCGTAATTTCGATAATAAACCTCTCCATATTGCGTAACGCCTTTCTTGAAGTGTCCGCCACTGGAGCTTGTTCAGCATCTCCGTAACGCTCTCGCGCTGACTAAATGTCCCCATGACGAATCGCGCTGCTTTTCGCTGGATCATGTCTATCTCTTCTATTAATCCAACCTGGTAAGGGTCCCATACTGATGAGCAATACTCAAGAATCGGACGAACAAGCGTTTTGTAAGCTACTTCTTTCGTCGATGAGTCACATTTTCTTAGAATTCTTCCTATGAATCTCAACCTGGCGCCCGCTTTTCCCACTATTTGTTTTATGTGATCATTCCACTTCAGATCGCTCCGGATAGTAACTCCTAAGTATTTTACGGTCGTTACCGCTTCCAATGATTTACCACCTATGGTATAATCGTACTGGAATGGATTTCTGCCCCTATGTATGCGCATTATATTACATTTATCTACGTTTAGGGAAAGCTGCCAGCTGTCGCACCATTCATTAATCCTCTGCAGGTCTTCCTGGAGTACGTACGAGTCTTCTGATGTTGCTACTTTCTTGTAGACAACCGTGTCATCTGCAAATAGCCTCACGGAGCTACCGATGTTGTCAACTAAGTCATTTATGTATATTGTAAACAATAAAGGTCCTATCACGCTTCCTTGCGGTACTCCCGAAATTACCTCTACATCTGCAGATTTTGAACCGTTAAGAATGACATGTTGTGTTCTTTCTTCTAGGAAATCCTGAATCCAATCACAAACCTGGTCCGATATTCCGTAAGCTCGTATTTTTTTCACTAAACGTAAGTGCGGAACCGTATCAAATGCCTTCCTGAAGTCCAGGAATACGACATCAATCTGCTCGCCAGTGTCTACGGCACTGTGAATTTCTTGGACAAATAGGGCGAGCTGAGTTTCACAAGATCTCTGTTTGCGGAATCCATGTTGGTTATGATGAAGGAGATTTGTATTATCTAAGAACGTCATAATACGAGAACATAAAACATGTTCCATTATTCTACAACAGATTGACGTAAGCGAAATAGGCCTATAATTATTCGCATCTGATTTATGACCCTTCTTGAAAATGGGAACGACCTGCGCTTTCTTCCAGTCGCTAGGTACTTTACGTTCTTCCAGAGATCTACGATAAATTGCTGATAGAAAGGGGGCAAGTTCTTTAGCATAATCACTGTAGAATCTTAAGGGTATCTCGTCTGGTCCGGATGCTTTTCCGCTACTAAGTGATAGCAGTTGTTTTTCAATTCCGATATCGTTTATTTCAATATTTTCCATTTTGGCGTCCGTGCGACGGCTGAAGTCAGGGACCGTGTTACGATTTTCCGCAGTGAAACAGTTTCGGAACACTGAATTCAGTATTTCTGCCTTTCTTCGGTCGTCCTCTGTTTCGGTGCCATCGTGGTCAACGAGTGACTGAATAGGGGATTTAGATCCGCTTACCGATTTTACATATGACCAAAACTTTTTAGGGTTCTTGTTTAGATTGTTTGCCAATGTTTTATGTTCGAATTCGTTGAATGCTTCTCTCATTGCTCTCTTTACGCTCTTTTTCGCTTCGTTCAGCTTTTCCTTATCAGCTATGATTCGACTACTCTTAAACCTATGATGAAGCTTTCTTTGTTTCCGTAGTACCTTTCGTACATGATTGTTATACCACGGTGGATCTTTCCCCTCGCTTTGGACCTTAGTCGGTACGAACTTATCTAAGGCGTACTGGACGATGTTTCTGAATTTTTTCCATTTTTGTTCCACATCCTCTTCCTCAGAAATGAACGTTTGATGGTGGTCACTCAGATATTCTGCGATTTGTGCCCTATCACTCTTGTTAAGCAAATATATTTTCCTTCCTTTCTTGGCATTTCTTATTACACTTGTAGTCATTGATGCAACCACTGACTTATGATCACTGATACCCTCTTCTACATTCACGGAGTCGAAAAGTTCCGGTCTATTTGTTGCTATGAGGTCTAAAACGTTAGCTTCACGAGTTGGTTCTCTAACTATCTGCTCGAAGTAATTCTCGGACAAGGCAGTCAGGATAATGTCACAAGAGTCTCTGTCCCTGGCTCCAGTTCTGATTGTGTGACTATCCCATTCTATACCTGGTAGATTGAAGTCTCCCCCTATTACAATAGTATGATCACGAAACTTCTTCACGACGTTCTGCAGGTTCTCTCTGAGGCGCTCAACTACTACGGTTGCTGATGCAGGTGGTCTATAGAAGCATCCGACTATCATATCTGACCCACCTTTGATACTTAACTTAACCCAGATTATTTCACATTCGCATTCGCTAATAACTTCACTGGATATTATTGAATTCTTTACTGCTATAAATACTCCTCCACCATTGGCGTTTATCCTATCCTTGCGGTATATATTCCATTCTGTGTCTAGGATTTCGTTACTGTTCACTTCCGGTTTTAACCAACTTTCCGTTCCTAATACTATATGCGCACTATTTCCTTCAATAAGCGATACTAATTCAGGAACCTTGCCATGGATACTCCTGCAGTTTACCAATATTACGTTAACTTTTCCTGTTTTTGGTCTCTGAGGACGGACGTTCTTTATCAACGATGATGATGTTCTCTCTGGTAAGCCGTCACTCACAACGTGGAAACACCAGTCCTTCACTTTCCGCCTTATGGAGACACACGGGCAGTCATCTTGTTTCACGGCTCCACAGTCCAATACTAGTTAATAGTAGCTGGTAAAAAATGCCCGCTGGACTCTGCCGTGCGTCGTTCATTCTGCCGTCGCTCCGCCGTTGAGCAGAAGAAACCACCTGCTGTTGCCTCCGCGGGATACTTTCCCCAGTCGTAAGGGTGGCGGAACTTATGAATGGCCAGTGGTACGTGCGTGTCGCCCCAGGCCGTTGACCTGCAGTAGCGGGCGCGTGGAGTGTACCCCGACCGGCAGTGGAGTGGGGAGTGCCGCGGCTCTGTCGCCCGTCGCCATGGCGACGTCAGCTCGGCCCCGCTAGCGGTATGGGCGCGATCTGCGTAGCATCTCAGCGCTACGACACCCAATCAGTCAGACCCTTCTGTGCATCTCGCAACATTACAGACAAAAGGATATTCTTACAGTATTTAAATACTCATTGATTACATGTATGATCTATTAGATACATTGGTAATAAAAGAATCTTTGTTCTAAAAAACATAAAATTATACATCCTAGTTTTCTACACATACCACATCAACATTTATCCCTTTTCTATATACAGCCCACACTTGTGCTATTGATTGTACCTGTCGTCCCTCATACAAAACATGAAAGTGTAAAAAAAAAAACAAAAGGAATAATAAGCAATCTATACAGCTCATAATTACAATATCAAATAGTAGGCTACTCTAACATCCTATCACAGTGAAAATATTAGAAACTGTTTATTCTAAAACTACAATATACAGTGAACCTTTGTGCTTGTGACAGACTGAAATTAATACCCCTTGAAAGTGTTCTAACAAAAAAATAAGAAATAATCTACACAGCTCACAATTACCTACCACATGTTATTAAATAGTAAACTACTTTAACATCCTAACACAATATACATTTTAGAAACTGGTGACTCTAAATCTACAACATACAATGCACCTTTGTGCTTGTGACAGACTGAAATTAGTATCTCTTTATATATTTTACATTTTATTATATATAACAACATTTCTAGGACATGTATGAACCATCCACATGATGTCAGATCCTGACCTGCCATCGAGGTTCCTCCAAATCAAACAATACACAATAATGTCTTAATTACAGATCGGTAGCATCCCCTTCACAGGAGTGTGCGTGTTGATCACACTACTCTACGACTCTCACTCACCAGACATCACATTTTCCTTCTCATTCAATCCTTTAATACACTAACAGAATAGGTCTAGAAGTCAGCTAACCTTAACACCACCACACTCACGACAACATACCATACCTTTGCTCCCTTATACTCAACCACATAACACATGAAGCTGCTTCAGAGATGGCTTTCCAGTCTCCGAATTCGTCCTTTCACTCTGGCACCTCTCTCCATCGGCTTACCTCCGCATTCACTTTACCGATTATTCATCCTGCTAAATATCAACTTAGAATTGCGACATTTCATCTAAGAACAAAAAATACACAAATTATTCATCCTGCAAAATAACTGTACACATTCTTGGTACCGTTTTGATTAGTTATACTGGTACCAGGCTTCAACAACAACAACAACAAAAATTATTTTTTTTCACATAGCAACTGTTATGGTAAGAATTAGATTTACACTTATATTACATCTTACGTCAGTATTCCACAACTTTCACCATCTGGATCTCATACTCCCTTTATGTCCTTTTACATTGTGCAGTTGTCCTCATCTCTTCATTCGTATTTCGGCTCTCTGTCCGTCCATTACTCCATCATTTCCTGGTCTTCCTTCGCCATTGGCATCAATCTCTGTTGCAGCATACACAGGCCTCTCTGTAACATACATCTAAGACATCTCCACATTATTAATTCTACTCACCTTTATCTACCACTGTTTCATCACGTCGAATCGCTCTTTATTAATCATACTGCTTCACGTCGCTTCTCTCCTTAAATATCACCTTTATTCACTACTATTTATCACGTCACTTCTCTATCTACCATCTTTATCCACTCATTAATCATCACGTCGTTTCTGCTTGATCCTTATTCATATGACAAAAAATACGTACATACACCACTCTGTCGACTCCTGTTCATGACTCATTCGACCAGTCTATTCCGTCATACTTCCTGACATCCCGCCTGAAAATTGTTATGTTCGATTTGACCCTGCACAACGTTACACACCACAAATAAATACACTGACTATCTACCATAAATTGCCTACTTTCGATCTATCCTTAACTTTTCCATAATTTGATGTTAGAAATGTGATGAAGCCCACGAGATTGTTTCCCCTTGATCGTCTCAATCAGTACAGCATTTTCATGGACAATCCGCCTCACTCTGAATGGTCCACTATACACAGTAAAGAATTTGCTAGTTAGAAATCTAAGCTTACATGAAAATTAAATGTGTGCAGAGACTATACAAGCTGGGAGAAATGGGCAGCCCAAGTGTTAGAAACTTAGGTGCTAGTGGCCTCTTTCCCTAACACCAGATTCCGAACAACCATACACAGCACCTCATTATAACTGTCACCACGACTATGACATCAGATGGCATCTAATTTAAAAACTTCGATCACAATGTTGACTTTTTACATTACGTGTTAAGTACCTGCAATAGTCAAACCGCACTAATTATACTGGACTCATTGGCATTATTACATAACATTTTAGCAACTGGTTTCTTTGAGGAAACAGTCCTTTTACTTTACTGTTCGAAATAAAAATCTGCAAATTTTGCTCTGAGAGACCAGCCTAACAGATGCCATTACTGGTGTTTTATTCTCTGATCAGAAGTATGGTATTTGCATTCCTACATATCAGTAGAATATGTCTGCTACATAGACAATTTTCAGTGCCAGCTGCATGTGTTTTAAGGCAAGATGCTAAGGGCTGATATGTTGGATTAGTTTCTCCCATCCTTCAATCCATTATGACAAGAATGAAATGCCAGGATTCCATGCTCTCCTGTCATTCTGATGGTTTCTGCCGTTCCTATCCTCGACTCCGTCTGACCTATGAGTCGTGTCTCCGTTCACAATGTTGCTCTCATTACCCAGTTCCTGTAACAAGTGCTGAAATGACGCGGAATCGTCTAAGCCTCTGCCTGCTATCACTATATCTCTGGCAACTTCGTTATACAGATCCTAATGAGCTCCCCAGTTTCGTATGGCACATCCAAATACCTATTTCGTCTCAGCATTTCCTGATAGCACGACACTGGATCTCTTATACCACCTTCGTTACAATTTGGCATCATCAGTATGCTTTGCTTAACCTGGTCCTGCTTACTTTTGGACCAGAATTCATTTAAAAACCTGTCACAAAATATCTTGTAGCTACTACAGTCTTTAATAACTTCCTGCATTATCGCTCTAGCCTCGTCCCTCAAATGGTTACACACAAACTTCATTTTGAGGAGGGGTCCCCACGATGAAGGTAATGAATCTTGAAATTGAGACAGCCTTGGACTATACCCAGTTGGGTTTGCCCCCTGCTTTATCTGACACAACCGTTCTTCTGACTCTCTGAATTCGTCTTCCTCTTTCCGCCTATCTTCCTTTTTTGAATTTATCTCATCCTCCGTCTGCAATCTACCTGGTGGTGTGTCACCTTCGCCACTGCACATTATTTGCAACTGTGCTAGTTCTTGCCTATGTTTCCTATTTATTTCTAATTGTGCCCCTTTAAACTGTAATGGTGATTGTATCTCCTCCTGGTCGGCATAAACCTCTCGCTGCGTACTGTCAGAACCTGTTTCGCCTCTCATACTGATCTTTTCTAGATCTGCGCTAATCGTATTCATTCTGACCACTACCTCCGCAACTGCATCCCTGTGTTTATTTAGCGCCACTTCCTGCCGGGTGACTTGAGCTTCCACGCTGTCTAATGCCCCTTGTTTATCTGCAAGTAAGTCCTCCACTACCTCTTTGATTCGCTCATCTGGCAACACGTCCCTACGTTCTGTGATATCCCTCTCTATTGCAATTATTCGTACCTCCAAATTATTGGTTTTTTCTTTCACGGCGTCACATACTTGCTTCAACGCACCCAGATTCTTCTCCCCCTCATCTAACCGATTATTAACTGCGGACAGACGCTCATCGATAACTGAGAGTAGCTTCCTCATTGCCTCTTTATTTCCCTTATCCATTGCCTCCAGTCTTTCCTTAGTTGCTTCAAATCTTTCCTTATTCTCCCTATCTCTCTCCTTATTATCTCTATCCATCCTCTGTAAAAACTGCAGTAGCACACTGTCATTTGCTACTTTCGGTGCGCTCACCTCGTTCGCCTGAGAAACCGTAGCTTCGCTAAGGGTGGCTGCACTTTCACTGCATACCTGACCTAGTCCCGGCTCGCCCGCGTCGTCGGGAAAAGCCCCCGATTGTGAACAAAGCCCGCCGCTCAAAGGATCACCTAGCAGCGGTCCACTGAACAATTCAGCCCCTTCCGAGTGTTTGCCGTTCCCGCTCATTAGCCCATGGTCGACACCTACTTCCTGCTGCACTGCTACGTTCACCCCAGAATCACTATTCTCCATGGTGACTACACTTTTCGACTGCGACCTAGTTACTACGGACATTACGCAAAAAAAATTATACAACGATCTTCCAGCCTTGGGCGATATAGCAATTAATTACATAAAAAAATAAAAGATCCTAACCAATCCAGAAAGAAATTGCAAACAGAAAAAATTTTTACTTCTTAGCGCTATCACAATATATTCCATCAAAAAATAAAAAAAAATCTTAACAGCAAACCCTAACAGCAAAATATCCTGGTAGGGTCGAAATTATGAGAGGCACCCACATGCCTTGCTCATACTGTGGCATCAAGCAGTCAGGCCTGCAAGATGAGTGGTCTGCCAAGCGAGTGGATTCATTCTTATTTATCGAGTAACATGAACTCTCGTACTCACAATTAAGTTACAAGTTATCCTCCTATATGATTAATACGCAACGGAAACACGCATCTGACTATCAGTAATTTACAGAACTCTGACTGTACACTACGCACTGGCAATACCACATTTTCTTTCTATTTTTATTTAACGGCTTTTGTCAACACGTGGCCACCGCACTGAATATGAATGGCGCACACATTATAAATTCGGGATATTATGACAACATACAATTCGAAGGAAAAGTCCACCAATCTTTTTCTTTTCACTATCTTATTTATTCCGATAAGTTCTCTAACCTAAACACACAAATTCTATAACCTACAACAATAACACATGAGAAATTCCGCCCAGTTGGCATGGCTTTACATTGGTGAATCTCTATATTATGGTCTCGTAATTATTTAACGCTACAGTGCACTTTCTGGATAGGATGGTGGATCTTTTATTATTTCCCACACTTCGACTCTCACAATCATCATCACGAAACTATCCTCCAGACCGAGCAGTACAGAAGGAACAAGCATAACCCACTAATCTTTTGAAACTACCTTGCTACTCTCCCATGCAAACCACACATACCCAAATTACATGACATACACCACACTACGACATGAAATACAAAACACTAAATAGTCACAAAATTATCACTTTCAGCTTTCCCACTTCAATTAGTATTTATCCCAGTTTCACACGACACTGCCCCACTTTGTAATTCTACTTTCCTACTATGAACTCTGGAGATATTTGCACGTCTTCCTGTGCAATGCAAGCCAAGTGGCGTTGCTGGATAGACGGCCGACTCACCTTGCTTCTCTCTCAGAGTTTGAATCTAGCGTCACACGGAATCATATCACACAAAGTAATATTAAGAACGTATTCATCACACACGCGAGTCCTCAACTGATACCATGGACGAGTACTTCTCTTTATCTTTTGTCTCATACACAGTTTGAGACTCACACAGTACTCACCACGTGGAAGTACTCGTCTCTAATTTCAAGTCCTGCACACGCCATTTCTTAAATATTTCAACTTATGGTACACACGCTATTTCTTAAATATTTCAACTTATTGTACACACGCTAGTAATTCAGCTTAACTTAAGCACACGGAAGTATTTCAACTTATTGCTACATGTGGTTTCCTTGTGACCGTTGGTCACTTCCGAAGATTACTACAATCCCATTAATATTACCTGCCTGACATTTAATTCTCCCCACAAAAGTTCCTGAAATAGAGAAATTATTATTTCAAACTACTCTTAAATATTCCACATGCATACCATGTCTCCACTCTTTTGTCATTACGGGGCACAACTAAAACAGGTCTTAACAGCACAAGATCCAGCGGCAGAATGCTGAAACATGGCCATTCTCTAGGTCATCTCGCACCTCTGTCGAGGTGGGGGAAGACCATGCTACCGTATTGGTCAGCCACATTTCAGGTGCTCAAAGCTCAGGTAAATTTCATCTCTTTGGTCCCACCAAAGGTGACCAAAGGATCGTCTCAAAGATGATCATATATTCACATTCACTATCTGCGGTTAGCAGACGACCATACATTCATTCATTTCACAGATCTCACCAAACTGGATGTAGGGATTTATTTTGTGGGAGTGCACATGTGATCAATTAAATAAATAAATTGTCATTCTTTCCCACACTGGTATCCGGCTTCGCTGTATTAATTGGAATTGAGTTATTTTAGAAAAAAAAAGTGTTGTTCTGACAAAAATAATGAAGTCTGTTGTACCTATTTTCAACGTCGGGCGGTACTGTACCCTTTCAGTGTGCGTATTGTGATTGACGCACGCACGTTGAATAGGGTCGTTCAACGCGAAACAGACAGACCAGAGAGTATGGAGGAGATTTTGCAACGTCTTCATGACGTTAAATTCATGACTAGCCTCGATCTGACGGCTAGTTACTGGCAAATAGAACTCGAAGAAGAATCTAGGCCATACACCGCCTTCTTGTTTGCGGGCTGGTGTTATCAGTGTAGAGTACTGCCGTTTGGACTTAATATATCCGTGTCCGTATTCATCAGGGCCCTAGATAAAGTGCTAGGACCAGCTTTGAGTTCAATATTAACTGTATATGTTGACGACCTATTGTTGGCCAATGCCACTTGGCATGACCATTGTGACCTGTTAGATGAAGTTTTTAGAGAATTGCGCCGTGGCGGAATGACTCTAAAGCTAAAGAAATGCGAATTTGTGAAGCAGGAACTGAAATTTTTAGGGCATGTAGTTACCACTGCTGGTATTACGAAGGACCCAGAGAAACTAGAGGCAATAAGGAATTGTCCTCCACCCAAGTCTAGGAAACAGTTAAAAAGTTTTCTAGGGCTCACAGGATTTTACCGTAAATTTGTAAAAGGACAAGTGTTTAATGATGAAAATTTGAATAACCTCTTACGCAAAAATGTTCCGTTTGTGTGGACTGACGGGTGTCAGGCCGCTTTCGAGAGATTAAAAGACGAGTTGTTAAGATCTAACATACTATTTCATCCTGATTTATCGCTACCCTTCCATCTGGGAACGGATTCGTCGAATTACGGGGTGGGGGTAGATCTGTTCCAAGAAGTTGGTAAAGGAGAGGATAAGGAACACCGGACGATAGCGTTCGCGAGTCGAACTTTATCAAAAAGTGAGCGAAACTACACGATTTCTGAATAAGAGTGTCTCGCTATCGTGTGGGGATTCAAGAAGTTCAAGGGTTACCTATGGGACCGTAAGGTGATTATTCATACGGACCATAAGGCGCTCACTTATCTGAAGGATTGTAAACTACTTCACGAAAGACTGACTAGGTGGTCGCTGCATTTACAGCAATTTAACTATGACATCTGTTACGTAAAAGGGACCGACAATTGCGTTGCGGATGCGCTATCGCGGTTGCCCGAGTCTAATCAAGATGTATTGAAAGATGAGGCAGATGGAGTGGTCAAATTATACTATTTTAAAGAAGTTGAGGGACATAAATTAATAGTGAACATCTGTAAGAATCTCCGTCGTCATCAGAACGAGGACGGTTGTTTAAATATGGTGAAAACCCGATATGATTAAAGGAGTCCAGAAGGAGAGAAATTAAGGAAGTATTACAAGATATACGATCATATCTTGTACATACGTAAGGGCGAAGATAGTAATATTTGGCGGGTATGCTGGCCCACCAAATACGTCACGGAAGTAATAGACTACTACCATTTGGCGTATGGTCACTGTGGACCAAAGAAATGTACGGAAAAACTGAGTGAAGTAGTACATTTTAACAACATGTTAAAACGCGTTACTGACAGAATGAAAACTTGCGATTTATGTCAAAAGGTGAAGGTTACCAACTGTACGAGTCGTGGTCCCATGCAAAGTATAAGGCCTAACGACACCTTTGAATTACTGTGCGTGGACTTGTACGGACCTTTGCCCAAGTCATCAGGAAACTTTGCCTACATTTTATTAGTGCTAGAAGCTTTTTCCAAGTTCATCAAACTATACCCGATTGGGAAAGCTACTGCCAAAGCGGTCTATAGCAAGCTTGTGAACGATTATTTTGTTCATATTGGTAAGCCCAAGGCGATTCTATCAGACAATGGAGCACAATTTACTTCTAAGTTGTGAATGAAGGCATGGAAAGTAATGGGGTCGAGGTGATCCATATTTCAGCTTATTGTCCGGCTGGGAATCCCGCTGTGAGGTATATGCGCGAGCTAGGCCGACTTTGCCGTACCTATTGCCATCACAACCATAGAGTATGGGGCAAATATGTAGCAGTATTTGAGAGAATTATGAACACCTTGAGACATGAATCTACGGGATTTTCTCCAGAGGAAATCCTGTTGGATGGCAGAAGTAAAAGTTTAGTGGAAGAGATAATCAAATTCCCTCCACGGATTGACATTAGTATTGGTGCGAAAAAAGATCGTTTGCGAGAAGTAATGAAGCTAAAAGCCGATGCTCGCATATGTCGTCATGACGCTAAAGCGCGTTTTGCTAAGTTTGCAATCGGAGACTTAGTACTTGTAAAAGCTCATGAGAAATCGAGCGAGATACACAATGAAATCTCTAAATTTAAGTTTGTTTACAATGGACCATATAAAGTCATTGGTATACCTCACACAAATGCTTATTGCTTAGAGTATCCAAGCTCTGGAAAACTATTAGGTATACAGAACATTGTAGACTTGAAATTGTACCAATCAAGGATTCATTAATACCACAGAATGGGTAATTTGTACAGTAAGTAAATATAGAGCGTAATATTTAACGATTTGCTAGATTGCCATGCTTTTTCCTGACCTAGAGGTCATTAAAGAAGTTGTAATTAATAAGTAATTAATGTTGATTAAATGATTTAAGAGTTACTGATTATTAATCAATTTAAAAATCCAAGCTGCTAGTTTAAGTTTTCAGCTGAGTCACAGTAGATTAAGGAATGGAAATATGATTTTGTCACTAGCTGTAAGATTTCATGAATATGTGTTTTACTAGTCATTGCCGATGTACTTAGACGATGTTTTAAGTTTCAGGCTTGTACATGTGTGATGATGGACAGTGTTGAGTTATCCACTGTGACAGTGTTAATGGACTCCTTGAGATTACTCGGGAGTGAGTTTTTCCGAAAGAATTCAGTGAAACGGACGTTCTGGAAGTGCCGTTACAAGTACGAGTGAGATCAAGCGTGCCGAACAGGCGGGCGCAACAATGCTGGCGAGGCGGAGCCGCTGTCGGCTCTAGTGCCGCTCTCGGCATTCTTTGTACT
The DNA here is from genome assembly GCF_023898315.1 of Schistocerca nitens. NCBI lineage: Eukaryota > Metazoa > Arthropoda > Insecta > Orthoptera > Acrididae > Schistocerca > Schistocerca nitens. The sequence continues at coordinate 638,928,026 of NC_064621.1, forward strand.
TGCGGGTACGGAAGGCGGAGTTGTTTTTCTTCCCGGACAGCTGATGTGAAAGAATTCTGCTGTCAGTATTTGTTTTTTTCGATCTGCTGAATATTATTGTCTGGTTTAGTGTTAAGTGCACTCTCTTGGCGAGAATATTAATTATGAAAAGGTTACATAAAAATGTGTATTCTATGTAATTAATTATTAATTTGTGTATTTTGATCTACCTGTTTTTATGACCATGTACTCTGATTAATTTTGTAAATAGTAATCCATTTCTTGAGTGTTACGAATTTTAATGATTTTAGAATAGCTAAACCCTTTTCTATGTTTTCTATGAATTTTAATATGTTGTCAACCTGTTTTATTTTGAGCAAGATGACAGAGTAGAATAAGATTAGGAGCGTCTCCACTCAATTATTATGGTCTAAAAATTGATTTATGGTTAAATAGACGAATGCTAAATTTTGTTGATATTTTGAGCATATGCGTTTCCGCTGTTTCTTTTTTGGGACATTTTCTGAGTCTGTTTAGGTTACACGAACATCCTCAGACAATGTGGGGCACGTGTAACGCCAGAAATGCATATCCTTCTATTTACATCTATTTAATTATAGATTTTTCCGTATTTTGTTACCTGAAGATATGACATTTCTGTGTCTTTATGTATTGTAATTGTTTTACTATTTGTATATATATATATATATATATATATATATATATATATATATATATATATATATATATATATATATATATATGCATTTATGTCGATGTATAATTGGTTTGTTTTGTAAATATTGTATGTATTTCACGCTGGGTCTTGCCTAGGGAAAACTATGCTATCGAACGAATACATCGATAGGTCGTGTGCAGAACCAAAGTGTTTAGGATCTTTGGTAGGGTTAACTCGGCCGCGCAGAGCACAAGCAGAGCGAGAGTCTGGCTGGAGTAGTGCGTCACGGTCGCCACGTGTAACCTCCCCCTCACTTATCGACCTTAATGACAGTGAAAAATTAAACCGCGTGTACCTAATGGAAATTTGGGAAAAGCAATCGTCACCAAAGTTAATCTGTCGGTAAAGAGGGAGGAAAGGGTTACATCTAAATGAAAGGAAAATGCAAATGAAACTGGTGGAAATTAATTTTGAAAAGGGGTAAAGTTAATAAAGTAAGTAAATGTGCGGCCGTTACATTAACAATTAACTAGCGGTAATTAGATATTTGAGATTTGGGGGAAATTACGGTCGCCAGTCCTATGGACAATTACTATAGTAACTCAAAAAGAAAGGTAATTACACATATAATTAGCACTAGAAGCGTGGCAACTGAAGGTTGACACGTGTTGTGTGAAAACTGAATGTTTGTCAGAAGTAATAAATTTCGCTACACTCTGACTTAATTTAGCAAAAGAATTAATAAAACCGGAAAATTGAAAGTTAATTTAGTGGCTGAAATTAATCGTGAGCTTTGTTTCTGAAGCACTACGAAATTCAGTAAAATGCGATTAGTCTTGGGCTACCTCAGCTATCATTTCAAAAGCTGAATGAGATTTTCACTCTGCAGCGGAGTGTGCGCTGATATGAAACTTCTTGGCAGATTAAAACTGTGTGCCCGACCGAGACTCGAACTCCGCTGCAGAGTGAAAATCTTATTCTGGAAACATCCCCCAGGCTGTGGCTAAGCCATGTCTCCGCAATATACTTTCTTTCAGGAGTGCTAGTTCTGCAAGGTTCGCAGGAGAGCTTCTGTAAAGTTTGGAAGGTAGGAGACGAGGTACTGGCGGAAGTAAAGTTGTGAGTACCGGGCGTGAGTCGTGCATCGGTGGCTCAGTTGGTAGAGCACTTGCCCGCGAAAGGCAAAGGTCCCGAGTTCGAGTCTCGGTCGGGCACACAGTTTTAATCTGCCAGGAAGTTTCATTTCGAAAGCTACTTGAATCTACGCAATTTAGAAATAAGAGATTTAACTTTGAACTTGAATTAAATGATTCTGAACAATTTACAATAGTAAAATTTAGTACGTACCAAGCTGAGCTGCAGTCACAGGTAAGCTAAAATACGGTAACAAAACTCGAACCCTTAATTTGTGCTTGTGTAATCTAAATATTGTAGCCAGCTATGAATACCTTAACTGAACTTTGAAATTGAAGCAGTGAAATCGAATGATATTACTTTAATGCTGGCGTTTGAATTTCAACGACACTTGGGTTCATTCCAGAAAAGGAAGGGACCCTGCTTGGCAATGCAATTGGGACAATGAGCAACAAAGGTTCATGCTCAGTTGCTGTAATTTTGTGATGCAACAATTTTAAAAGCTGAGGTCTGCCATTCAGTTCTGAAACTTTACGTGCTTTTAGTCTTCCTTGTTGGTTGATTGAAGGTTTGAAGTCGTCGATCGAGGAGGTGGCAACAGTCACTCATTGTCGGCCGTCGCTGTTGCAAAAGCTGGAGGCTGGCGCGCCTTCTTCTCGACACGGTCACCAGGCGAAACAGGCTCTTGATGTGTGCCAGCTAATGCTTCCCGTCCGCGACACCGTGCTAGAAACTATTATAGCCAGTCGAGCGCAATTACATTCTGCCAAACCCCGAAAGCGGGGCAACTCGCGGGAGCGTCACACAACACACCTGCTCAACCGCACTATACCAGCCACACCCTACTCTGCTCAGCCCGCGCTCCACTGTCATTAAGGTCGATAAGTGAGGGGGAGGTTACAAGTTAGAGCGCGGACGTCGTGGTGACTGCACTGCGATATCAAAGATGTGTGTGCTGACTGTGTTGGAGAACAAGTGATGACCGTATTGCTTGAAATAAAGTCTTCAGTCCCTTCCCCCCTGCAAAATCAAAGGTCGTGACTTACGTTACTATAAGTGCAGTTTATTATTTGACGCGATTATGATGGGCTACCAGTGAAAAAAGATGAGTGACCGAGAGAGCTCGTACATGTGATCAATTATGGTGTTGGGATTTGAACTTGTGATAGATTTTTGTTATGGATGTAAGGAAAATGGCTTTCTCACCGATAAAATCGGACATCTTGAATAAATAATAAATGATAATAATAAATAGTACAGTTTTCGAGAGAATGTCGTGTTGGAATTTGAATTTGGCACAATTTTCTAGTGGAGGTAGGCCTATAATAATAAATGATAATGAATGATAATAAATGACAATGAATGATAATTAATGACAATGAATGTTAATAAATAATAATGAATAATAATAAACAAAAGTAAGGTTTTGCAGCCATTATCGTGTTAGAATTTGAATTTGGATGAAATTTTCTAGTGGATGAGTGATAATAAATAATAAATAATAACAAATGATAATAAATAATAAATAATGATAATAAATGATAATGAATGATAATAAATAATAATGAATTTAATGAATGATAATCAATAATAATAAAAAAGCAAGTAAGGTCTTTGCATGCATTATCCTGTTGGAATTCAAACTTCCTGCCATTTATTCTTCTGGAGGCTTAGGTTAGTGGACGTAGCTCAATTGCGGTATTTTAACGCCAAAATTCAAAATTACCGCCATTTTTTTTGAGGTTAGGTTAGTGGACTTAGCACAATTGGCCTATTTTCCTTTCAAAACCGCCATCTTGGATGACGTCATGCGATGTTGCCAAGTCTACATGCTGCCATCTTGGATGACGTTATCGCCGCCATCTTGAATAAATTTGGCAACGATGGACAGTGGGGTGAAGCGAAGGTTGCCCTACTACTGACTTGTACTACATCTTTCTTGCCGATTGCATCAACTTAGAAGCTTCTATTTTGTTGATTGTAGTCCCACCACATACCTGAGAAAGCGCCATAAGTTCCCAGACACTAAATGTAAACGTTTCCGAGACAAAAGCGACCAATGTGACGATCTGGCATTACGTCATTATGAAGCAAATGACGAAAACGTCAGGTTTTCTTAGGTTTTTACTACATATTAACACGTTTCGCATTTTCTCGCGCAATGTGGCTGCCAGACCTCGGTTGATGCAAAATCTTAAGGTCCTCCATCAACTCCAAGGAACCAAAACTGTCCAATTATTGAATTTTCGATAACTAAAACTTGTACTTCTACTACCAATAATTTAATTTTCGTTAACTAAAACTTGTACCTGTACTACTTCTTACTTGCCGATTGCATCACCTTAGAAACCTCTATTACGTTGCTTGTAGTGCCACTGCAACCTCAGCATGCGGCATAGGTTTCAAGACGGTAAATGTAAACGTTTCCGAAAGAAAACCGACCAATGTGACGATCTGGCATTACGTCATTAAGAAAGCAAATGACGAAAACGGGAGGTTTTCTTAGGTTTTTACTACATATTAACACGTTTTGCGTTTTCTCGTGTAATGTGGCTGCCAGACCTCAGTTGATGCAAAATCTTAAGGTCCTCCGTCAACTCCAAGGCACCAAAACCAGCCAGTAATTGAATATCGATAACTTAAACTTGTACTTGTACTACTTCTTACTTGCCGATTGCATCACCTTAGAAACCACTATTTTGTTGCTTCTAGTGCCACCGCATTCCTCAGCATGCGAAATAATATTCCAGACGATACATTTAAATGTTTCCGAGAGAAAAGCGACCAATGTGACGAATTGGCATTAGGTCATTACGAAAGCAAATGACGATAACGGGAGGTTTTCTTAGGTTTTTACTACATATTAATACCTTTCGCATTTTGTCGCGTAATGTGGCTGCCAGAACTTGGTTCACGCGAAATCTTAAGGTCCTCGGCTAACTGCAAGGCACCAAAACCGACCAATAATTGAATTATCGATAGCAAACATGTGACTTGCACTACTTCTTTCTTGCCGATTTCGTCAACTTAGAAGCTTCTGTTTTGTTGCTTGTAGTGCCATCGCATACCTCAGCACGCGACGTAAGTTTGCACACGATTAATGTAAACGTTTCCGAGAGAAACGCGGCAAATGTGACGGTCTGGAATTACTTCATTACGAAAGCAAACGACGAAAACGGGAGGTTTTCTTAGCTTTATACTACATATTAATATGTTTCGCATTTTCTCATGCAATGCGTCTGCCAGACCTCGGTTCATGCAAAATCTTAGTACCCTCCGTCAACTGCAAGGAACCAAAACCGGCCAATAATTGAATTTTCGATAACTAAAACTTGACTTGTACTACTTCTTAAATACCGATTGCATAAACTTAGATGCTTCTATTTTGTTGCTAGTAGTACCACTGCATTCATCAGCACGTGTCATAAGTTTCCAGACAATAAATGTATCCCCTTTCCGAGAGAAAAGCGACCAATGTGACGATTTGGCATTACGTCATTACGAAAGCAAGTGACGAAAACGTCAGGTTTTCTTAGGTTTTTACTACATATTTACACGTTTAGCATTTTCTCCTGTATAGTGGTGCCAGACCTCGGTTGATGAAAATCTTATGGTCCTCCGTCAACTTCAAGGCACCAAAACCGGCCCATAATTAATTTTTCGATAACTAAAACTTGTCTTGTACTACTTCTTACTTGCTGATTGCATCAACTTAGAAACGTCTATTTTGTTGCTTCTAGGGCCACCGCATTCCTCGGCATGCGAAATAATATTCCAGACAATAAATGTGAACATTTCCAAGAGAAAAGCGACCAATGTCTTGATCTGGCATTCTGTCATTACGAAAGCAAATGACGAAAACGGTAGGTATTTTTAGGTTTTTACTACATATTAACACATTTCGCATTTTCTCATGTAATGTGGCTGCCAGACCAGGGTTCATGTAAAATCTTAAGGTTCTTGGTCAACTGTAAGGCACAAAAACCGGCCACTAATTGAGTTTTCGACATCTAAAACTAGACTCGTAGTAGTACTTACTTGCCTATTGCATCAACATAGAAGCTTCTATTTTGTTGCTTGTCAGCACACGAAATAAGTTTAAAGACGATAAATGTAAATGTTTCTGAGAGAAAAGCGACCAATGTGACGATCTGGCATTACGTCATTACGAGAGCAAGTGACGAAAACTGGAGGTTATCTTAGGTTTGTACTACATATTAACACATTTCGCAATTTCTCGTGTAATGTGGCTGCCAGACGTGGGTTCATGCAAAACTGAAAGGCCCCAAAACCGGCAATAATTGAGTTTCCGATACCTAAAACTTGACTTGTACTAATACTTACTTGTTCATTGTATCAACTTAGAAGCTTCTATTTTGTTGCTTGTAGTGCAACCGCATACCTGACCACGCGACATAAGTTTCCAGATAATAAATGTATCCCCTTTCCGAGAGAAAAGCGACCAATGTAACGATTTGGCATTACGGTATTACGAAAGCAAATGACAAAAACGTTAGATTTTCTTTGGTTTTTAATACATATTAACACGTTTCGCATTTTCTCCCGTATGGTGGCTTCCAGACCTCGGTTGATGAAAATCTTATGGACATCCGTCAACTCCAAGGCACCAAAACCGGCCCATAATTGAATTTTCGATAACTAAAACTTGTACTTGTACTACTTCTTACTTGCCGATTGCATCACCTTAGAAACCTCTATTTTGTTGCTTCTAGTGCCACCGCATTCCTCAGCATGCGAAATAATATTCCAGACGATAAATGTAAATGTTTCCGAGAGAAAAGCGACCAATGTCACGATCTGGCATTACGTCATTACGGAAGCAAATGACGAAAATGGGAGGTATTCTTAGGTTTTTACTACATATTAACACATTTCGCAATTTCTCGTGTAATGTGGCTGCCAGACCTGTGTTCATGCAAAATCTTAAGGTCCTTGGTTAACTGCAAGGCACCAAAACCGGCCAATAGTTGAATTTGCGATCGCAAAAACTTGATTTGTACTACTTCTTACATGCCGATTGCATCAACTTAGAATCTTCTATTTTGTTACTTTTAGTGCCACCGCATGCCTGAGCACGTGACATTAGTTTCCAGACAAGAAATGTAACCGTTTCCGAGAGAAAAGCTACCAATGTGACGATCTGGTATAACGTCAATACGATAGCAAATGACGAAAACGGGAGTTTTTCCTAGCTTTTTACTACATATTAATACCTTTCGCATTTTCTCGTGTAATGTGGCTGAGAAGACCTCGGTTCATGCAAAATCTTAAGGTCCTCCGTCAACTGCAAGACAACAAAATCGGCCAATAATTGAACTTTCCATAGTTAACACTTGACTTTTACTACTTCTTTCTTGCTGATTGCATCAACTTAGAAGCTTCTATTTTGTTGATTGTAGCGCCACCGCATACCTGAGCACCCGATATAAGTTTCCAGATAATAAATGTAACCGTTTCCTAGAGAAAAGCTACCAATGTGACGATCTGGAATTACAGCATTACATAAGCAAATAACGCAAACGGGATTTTTTCTTAGATTTTTACTACATATTAATACGTTTCACATTTTCTTGTGTAATGTGACTGCCAGACCTCAGTTCATGCAAAATCTTAAGGTCCTCGGTCTACTGCAAGGTACCAAAACCGGCCAATAATTGTAGTTTCGATAAGTAACACTTGACTTTTACTACATCTTACTTGCCTATTGCATCAACTTAGAAACTTATATTTTGTTGCTTCTAGCGCCACCGCATTCCTCAGCAGATTAGAATAGATTAGTTTAATACTTGTTCCATTGATCATGAATATGATAGTTCGTAATGATGTGGAATGTGTCAGGTTAATAAAAGATGTCTGTACAAGATATTACATTACACAAAATATTGCATGACATTAATGTTTACGTTGTTTTTTTTTCATCCTTAATTTATATCTAAAAATTCAGCCAATGAGTAGAGGGAGTTGTCATATAGAAATTACTTTAATTTATTTTTAAATGTTAGTTAGCTATGTGTCAGGCTTTTGATGCTGTTTGGTAGGTGACCAAAGACTTTTGTGGCAGCATAATTTACCCCTTTCTGTGCCAAAGTCAGATTTAACCGTGCATAGTGAAGATCATCCTTTCTCCTGGTGTTATAGCTATGCACACTGCTGTTACTTTTGAACTGGGTTGGATTATTAACAATAAATTTCATAAGTGAATATATATACTGTAAGGTTACTGTGAGGATTACTAGACCCTTAAATATATGTCTGCAGGATGACTGTGGATGGGTTCCAGCAATTATTCTGATTACACGTTTTTGAGCAATGAATACTTTTCTACTCAACGATGAATTACCCCAGAATATGATGCCATACGAAAGCAGTGAATGAAAGTAGGCATAGTAAGCTAATTTACTGACATTCTTATCACCAAAATTTGCAATAACCCTAATAGCATTCGTAGCTGAACTCAGACGTTTCAGCAGACCATCAGTGTGTTGCTTCCAGTTTAACCTCTCATCAATGAACACACCTAAAAATTTTGAAAATTCTGCCTTAGCTACAGACTTCTGTTCAAAGTCTATATTTATTACTGGAGTTGTGCCATTTACTGTACGGAACTGTATATAGTGTTTTATCAAAATTTAAAGAGTGTTTGTTTGCTGAGAACCACTTAATAATTTTGTGAAAAACATCATTTACAATTACATCACTTAGTTCTTGGTTTTTGGATGTTATTACTATACTTGTATCATCAGCAAAAAGAACTAACTTTGCATCTTCATCAATGTGGAATGGTAAGTCATTAATGTATATCAAGAACAGTACAGGACCTAAGACCAAACCCTGTGGCACCCCGTACTTGATAGCCCCCCCCCCCCCCCCCAGTTTGATGAATCAGCTGTTGTTTTAACATTACATGAACCACTTATTTCAACTTTCTGCATTCTTCCAGTTAAGTATGAATTAAACCATTTGTGCCCTGCCCCCCTCAAACCGTAATGATTTAGCTTATCTAAAGGAATTCCATGATTTACACAATCAAAGGCCTGTGAGAGATCACAAAAAATACCAATGGGTGATGTCCGGTTATTCAGAGCATTTAATATTCGATCAGTGAAAGCGTATATAGCATTTTCTGTTGAAAAGCCTTTCTGAAAACCAAACTGACATTTTGTTAGTAATTTATTTTTACAAATATGAGAGGCTACTCTTGAGTACATTACTTTCTCAAAAAATTTTGATAGAACTGTCAGAAGAGAGATTGGGCGGTAGTTGTTGACATCAAACGTATCCCCCTTTCTATGCAATGGTTTTACAATGGCATATTTCAGTCTATCGGGGAAAACACCCTGCTCCAAAGAGCTATTAAATACGTGGCTGAGAATCCTACTTATCTGTGGGGAACAAGCTTTAAGTACCTTGCTGGAAATGCCATCAATTCCGTAAGAGCTTTTACTTTTCAGTGAGTTTATTATTTTACTGATTTCAGAGGGAGTGGTTGGTGGAATTACAGTTGTTTCAAACTGCACAGGTATGGCCTCTTCTATTAGGAGCCTTGCCTCTTCTAGTGAAGATCTAGATCCTATTTTCTCCACAACCTTTAAAAAATGATTATTGAAAATATTTTCAATTTCTGATTGTTTGTTAGTACACTTGTCATTCAGTTTTATGGCACTTAAGTCTTCCTCTGCTCTTGGTTGCCCTGTTTCTCTTTCAATAATATTCCAAATTGCTTTAATTTTATTATCAGAGTTACTGATCTCAGACATGATACACATGCTTCTGGACTTTTTAATAACTTTTCTTAGTACCACACAATAGTTTTTATAATATTGAACAATTTCGGGGTCAGTCCTCCCTCTTGCTGTTACATACAGTTCTCTTTTACGGTTGCAAGATATTCTTATTCCTTTAGTTGGCCAAGGTTTTTTAAATGCTTTCTTGGAATTATGTTTAACTATTTTCTTGGGAAAACAATTTTCAAATACCCTTAAAATGTATCATGAAATAAGTTATATTTCAAGTTTGCATTGGGTTCCTTATACACTTCATCCCAGTCTAGCTGCTGTAGGCTTTCCCTAAAGTTTGCAATATTTATATTTTTAATTGAATGCACTGCTTTGAAAGTCTGATTTCGTATACTGCATGGAGCTATGTCATGTACTGTAACTAGCTGTGCACCATGATCTGAAAGACCATTCTCAACAGGATAAGCATTTATGTCCTTCAACTTATCTTGGTCTATAAAAAGTTATCTATCAATGTACTGCTGTTCTTTGTTATCCGAGTAGTAAAATCAATGACAGAGTTCAAATTGAAAGAACTGAGTAATACTACAAGGTCATTCTTCCTATTACACTCTTTCAGGGAATCAACATTGAAATCCCCACAAATGATAATTTGCTTCCCCCTGTCTTACAGATAGCAAAACAAAGCATCCACGTTTTCTAGAAATAGCTGGAAATTCCCTGAGGGGGACCTATACACTGTTACAATTATGAAAGTGCCCTCATTTAGTTGAAGTTCAGTGACACTTGCTTCCATATGTTGCTCTACACAAAACTTTTTAGTTTCTAAATTTTTCACACTGTGGAAGCTTTTGACATATATGGTAACTCCTCCTCTCATCATATTATCTCTACTTACATGTGCAGATAATTTGTACCCATTGATGCGAACCTTTTGCATATCAGTGACAATGTGATTCTCAGACAGGCATAGTACATCTATTACATTCTCAGTTTCTATATCTTCTAAACAAAGCAGAAGCTCATCAATTTTATTCTTCAATCCCCCCACTATTTTGATGAAGTATACTAACTTTATTTTTCACTTTACTTTTGTGAGTATCTTGAACTTTTTTAACATCTTTAGTACTTGCTGGCTGAGTTTCCCACTGGACACTGATCTTACACTAAAAAAGAGTTTCCACCATGAGATGTAGTTCCTCCCCCTTTAAATTTTTCTGCTATCAGCCCAGTCAGTTTACCCTTCCCTTTCCTGTTGAGGTGGAGGCCATGTCCAGTATAGTCCCACCTACAGAGTGAATCAACAGGAACCGCACCAATGTGTGACCTTGCACCACATCAAAGTAGCTGTTCCAACCCCAAATTAACTTCCTGACAGAAGAGCTCAAATGAGGTCGGTCGTGGCGCTCCAGAACCGACACAAACCCAACACCGGTATGACTCGATGTTGTCGCAATCTTTGCCAGTTCACACTCTATGCTGTACCCCAGATCTCTGTCAATACTGTTGCCTGGCCCACCCACAATAGCCACGGTATCTTCCTTAGTAAAGCCTCTACATAGTGAACCTAAATCCTCTGTAGCCTGCCCCAGTCCAGCACTAGGTTTGAAAAAACTTGTGACCTGGTATTCTGACCCTAATACATCCTGCAGAAGTTGGCCCACACCCCTTGTAACACCATGGCTCTAATGCTCTACTGATCTATTTTGTCTCTGTTTCATTTTATGTTTCATCATTGAGCTTCGGTAAATGTGTTTGTTTGAATCGATAATATAAAATTGTATACTCCTTTCTTTATACAAACTTTGATGTCATGATTTGATTGTATGCTGTGTAGCATATCTGTCATTTATATTCTTTGTCCCATTTGGAGGGAACAAAACTTACTGTATATGATTGTAATTTTGTGTGATTAAGTTTTTGTAGAGATGTCAGTATGTGTAAATGTTTTGTTTTATTTAATGTGTTTGTTTGCTGTTATGTAAACTGCTGATCCTCACTTAGGGCTCTTAGTTATTCTGTATGTAAAAGGTGTAGTGGTTCCCCTCGTGAACGGAACTATGTAGCGCGCGCAAAATGTGGTTGGCTTAGGTGGAAAAGGTGGAACTGATAGTCAGTCGGGGACGAGCCAGCAGTCGGGGACGAGCAGTCAGTCGAGGACGAGCCAGCGGTCAGAGATGAGCTACGAGTCCGTGCACTGCCGTGTAAAAGTTGCATAGTGCTGGTTTCGAGAGAGGCTTTTCTGTTATTTCCCAATGCCTCGGATGGATGGATAAATAGCTGGGCTATTCTGGAATTTGTATCTATCTTCGCTACCAAGAAATGACAGAGTCCAGCAATTCTGTCTGCAATTCCACCTACCAACATGCAGTTGCCACCACATTGCGCAATCATTGCAACGTTATATTGTAAGGATGTATAGTGAAGGATCAGCTTAATGGATGTGTTATTGTGCTGAAATATAAGGTAATGTTACCTGAATTTATGTACCTACCTTGACTTTTCTCCTCATCATAACACCTATCAGGGTCCTTTCCGTTTGAACTAAAGTGATTACCGAGTATCCTTACTGAAAGTACGTTAAAACTCAGTTTGCTAGTTAATGTCTATTGGACAAAGTAAAGTTAAAGTTAATGTGGCAATATAGTGCAGTTAAAGTTAATATTATTTGCTCAAAATAACTTTCCTATTAAAACTGCTATTTAAAGTGCTGTTGCTAACTTCAATATTAAAAGTTCTTAAGACTGAGGCTTATAAGGCAAATAATCACATTATTGTCTGTAATAAATCCTAAAAAGGTGAGTCAGTTTCTTGCAATTTGGTCATTATTGTGTTTCGCTGTAGTAAAAGTGAGAAAGCTGCAGTTGCGAAACTTTATATATTCATGTTTGCTATGTGTTTGTGTATCTTGTATATTAGAAGTGCAAGTTAATAGTAATATTATAAAGACCATTCGCTTTATGTAAGCCTGAAAGTAATAGGGTGTTTCGGTATCTCTTATAATTTAGCAGATAGTTTGCGCTGCTCCAGTTGTTAGCTTCAATCTTAAAATATATGTGTGTCAGAGTTCATTGCACTCGCGTGTGGCCAAGTCCAGGTTGTGTTTGTCCGTTATAGTTACTTATACCCACTTTCTAAAACGAGAATGTTAATCATTCTCTTGCCTAGTTAGGCTGGCGGCCGTTTTCTTTATCCGTTGAACAGTGCAGATAGGCAAAATTTTGTTTGGTACTGTTCAAATATTTACGTAATTCTGACTTTCATTTCCGATAAGCCACCTCCGTTAGGAACAACACAGTCAACATAACAAAATTCCTCCCAGAGGGTAACACTGTCCTGCAGCTTTGTACCATAATTATTATAACAAAATAATTCTGTTTACAAACTGCCTCCAGTTCGAGGTTATGGTGTAGCGGTAGCAGTTAGGAGTGTTATACGTGGCTTTTCCGTGACAGGACTATTTTGTTCTGTTGGGGATATACTACATAATAAACCAAACTTGGTACTTCATAGTATAAGCTACGTAAATACGCTGTTGTAGTGTTATACGTGGCGCCGCGTGAGAGGACGTTGTGCAATTTGCACCTACAAGCGGAAAAAAATTATAAGTAGTAAGCATTTTACAAACATTAAGCGAACATAAAACGTCCAGCGGCACGAACCTGTACATCATTTGACAGACAGGATAGTGAAAGTTCAGTTTAAATTGAAAATTAAAGGTATCAGTACTTAATAGCAACTAAAATGGACAGGAAATTAGAAATAAATAGTGGTGGGCAGGAAATCGCGTATCTGTTAGAAATCGCAGTGACTGAGAAGTCACAGATATCACAGTAGCAACTTTACAGAATCTAACTGCGATTTCAGTCACAGTTAGCAGTCGCAAGTAGTATTTCACATTCAAAGACGTGAGCCATCTATTGGTCGAATTTAGCACTGCTTTCTGCGATTTCCGTGACAAGTCGCAACTAAGAGTCGCAAGTAGCAACTAGAAAGCGCGGTCAACAGTGCCATCTGTGGGTCAAAGTTCGTACTACGCCCATCTCTGCGGTACGCTATGGAGTCTAACTGCGATTTCCGTGACAAGTCGCAACTAAGAGTCGCAAGTAGCAACTAAAAAGCGCAGTTAGCACTGCCATCTGTTGAGCAAAGTTCATACTACGCTATTCGCTACCGAGTCAAACTGAGGTTCCTGTGACAAATCGCAACTAAGAGTCGCAAGTAGCAACTAAAAAGCGCAGTTAACATACTTTTCCTAGTGTCATCTGTTGACCGACGTACGTACTTCGTTATGAGAGCCTTGTGCCTCACGAGATCGATGTGCTGTGTGTGCATATGAAGGGCTTATTTCAATAGTGGTACAAGTCCATTTTCGTTCATTTTGAGATATAGAGTCGTAAAGTTAAATGAGCCCTGAAAAATCTGCAGTTGAGATACCAGAAATATTCAAGCATATGGCTTCTTGCTAGAGATGAACCTTTATTTATGTTCGTTTGGATCACGAATTTCAGAAGCATTATAGACAGAAAAGTGGAGGTAATGGACTTGTACCACTATTGAAATAAGCCTTTCATATTATATGACGACATGCACATTCAGCATCAGTTATGGTTGGTCAAATACTGCTGTGACTCTAGATGTATTATATTAATAAGAAGCAACATTGCCGTTTTCTCCTGAAAATATCAAGTAACGTAACAAATGTGTTTGATTCTGCTTCCAATATGACAGTTTTGGTTAATACTCCACATGCCTACAGGACTTTGCAATGTTAACACAGCAGAACTCAGACATCTGTATAAGTGTAGAGAAATGAAAACAGTCATATGAATGCCTCACTTTTGTTCCGACACAGTTCAAGACTCGGGAGAAAAGTTTTACACCTGGTGTTCTACATGGCAACTTCACACACAAGAACTTTTTGCCGACACTACTACCACCTACATAAGTAAGCTTTTCCTGTGTTACTTTCAAGTAATGCACTTAAGATATTCCTGATTTAACTGGAAGATCTGTACTTCCCACTTTCATATCAACAGCCTCAAAATGCATATTGTAGACTTCGGGATATGTTACAGGTCAGTGTCACACCAAGATTGTGGAGAAAGGGGGCGGGGGGGGGGGGGGGGGGCGGCATGTCGCTCTCCAACAAGTGTTTACCAATAAGTAAGTGGCGGAAAATTATGGGTATAGGACGGCTTAAACATGTGGAAAATGAGATTTTTATTATTCACTCACTGTATTTGACATTTATTATTCCTTTAAAATCGCACAACAACTTCAATAAAACACAGCTTAATCATTCCCACACTTATTTCACAATTGTTTCACTTTTAAACTGCAAATCCTCTAAGAGCTGTCTTGAATCTTCACGAGTCTCTCCCAACAGCCTTGATGTGGATAGATACGTACAGCAACCAGTAATCAGAGTCAGAACTGTGTCTGCAAAAACACAAGGATTATTAAACAATTTTTGCTGTCATTAATTACTAGAAATATAATTGACAGAGTAGATTGCTAATATTTGCTATAATGAATATCACATTTGCAAGAACGATCTCACTGAAGTAATTAAGTCCATCGAAACGCTTAGAAACTAACCTCTCGTCTGACGAAAACGGTCTAAAGATGCAGTGGCAATTTCTTCAGATCTGTTGACAATGATATTTTGAGTTATCACTTTACTGAGTGACTGAAATGTAGTTCAGGTACCTGTGAACATAACAATATGTTAGAATTCATTTTCTAAATACGAACTATTACGGTACTGTACGGCTACTTACATATTAATTACACTCTTAATATTTTCACAGTTGTTTCTTTAATACAAAATTAAAGCCAACGGAAGAAAAAACGTAAAACATACTTGCCAATGACAGGTTTGTTGCGATGCAATTTTCCGTGTTGACAGATGTAACTTTTTCATACAGTAGTAAGTCGCAGAAATCGCAGGAGTCACAGAAATCGCAGAAGTAGCAGAAGTCACAGAAATCGCAGAAGTAGCAGAAATCGCAGAAGTAGCAGAAATCGCAGAAGTCACAGAAGTAGCAGAAATCGCGGAAGTAGCAGAAATCGCAGAAATAGCAGTGGCGGAGGGATACACGACCTATGTTCCTTAACTGCGACTCTTAACTGCGACAAATCGCAGTTAAGAATAACAGATACTGAAAAGTAGCATTCACAAAAATCACTGATATCGGAAAATCGCAGTTTAGCCCATCACTAGAAATAAATCTAGACACGCGAGACCAGAAAGCAATCGAGAGCAATTCAGGCATCACGCCAATAGATGGCACCACGCGCGACGTGCGAGTACAGGCGGACGTAAACAAACCGATCCAAGCTATGAACATTGCACACGCTAAACAAGGTGAAACAGACGATGTTGCTAAAGACAGTGGCTATGTTAATGAATCGGGGGATATGTTAGAATCACCGGAAACAGCAAGGGCTGTAGAATTTGAACACGAAAATGTTGTAGAAACCGAAAGTGAAAAGACACCAGATGTGATTGATTTGTTTAGGATGTTGTCTGAACAAATTACAACACAAATTGCAGCAGTGGGGCAACAGTTTGCAGCGCACTATGAAAATATATCTACACTATTGGCAGCACAAAGTAAACAAATCGAAATGCAATGCAATAGCATTATCGAAAATATTGATATGTCATTCAATGATGATCTTTCAAGGTCAGAATCGTGTGAAAAGGTATTATTAAATAATGAAAGTGAGCCAGAAAATACGAGTGAAAAGGAGGATATTTGTACTGTTAATGATGTGTATGAGGTCAATGACGTAGATGTGGGGGAGGTTATGATGAAATATGCCACGCAAAAGACGTGTGCACAGCTAATAATAGGTGAAAGTGGTGTAAAGGAGGACGTTAGTAAACATGACATTATAAACAGTGCAGGTGAAATTATTGTTGATGGAAAGGTGTTTTGTGGCTGGAATGCAGAAGGGTCTGGTAGGGATTTCACACGATTATCTGAAACTGATAGTAAAGGAATCATTGAAACAAAGGTTATCAATGTATGTGACGAGTATACTATGTACGAAACTAAGTCTGAAATTGTCCCAAGTGCTACTACTGAAGTGCCTGCGTGTCCAAACGATGTGCATTGTTTAGAAAATGAGTCGAAAAACGAAGTGGCTGAAACATCTAGTGATAATCTGCTCCACTGTTTAAAAGTTGCCTTACTGCTCGAATCTGATGACGAAACTGAAATCAGTGATAGTTCAGATGATGAAAGTTACGCAAATACAGACGAAAATGAATATACTAGCTTTCCCTATTGTTCAAAAGTAGCGTACTTAAGTGAATCTGGTGCTGAGGAAGAGAGTAGTGATGACTCTAGTGAAGATGAATTTTCAGGTGTAAACGAAAGTGAATATACTTTTACTGACAGAGGGTATGAGAAATTTAGTGACATTTTTCCAAAGCAAGATACAGAAAGTGAAAATGGGCCAAAACCGAAGGAATTATTCAGTAATGTAACACAGGTGCATAATTTACAGGAATCTCCAGATGATACTATACTGGGGCAAGCCCTAACAAATGTTTTGAATGAGTGTAAATTACAAGAACTAAAAGAACCACCTGATAAAATGATAGCAGAACAGGAGATGTTGTACCTTGCTAAAGATTTTGAAATTCAAAAACCTAAAAAGCCACCTGATGAAACAAAACGTTGGCAAGATTTGAATAGCTTAGTGAAAGATGTAGAAAATAGGAGGCCTAAAAAGCCACCAGATTTAAGTCACTGTTTACGAACCATAAAAGACTGCCTTGTTAATAAAGAGACTGGGGGCAGGATGTATGTATATACTCTGTTAATATAATGCATGACTTTATTATTATTGTATCTGAGTGTTACCTGAAAGTTAATTATTGTTTTGTTGACCTTGAGACCTGTGGCAGTTTGGTGCTTATTTACTGTAGTGCACTGTTTGTCTTTGCTTAGGAGCTGTTTATTTTCAATTGAATACTTATTGTTGCCAGCCTAATTATGAGGATAGGGGCATGTAGTGTAGCAAACCTGAGAACTTTGTGAATAATGATGCTTATGGTTACTTTATGAAAGTGCAAGGAACTCCACAAGATAGTAATTTATTTCTAATATACTTAAAAATCAGAAAAGGCTTATGGTTGCAGTATGTGGTTTACTTAAGGAGACATGTCCTCAGATGAGGGTTGTTATACCCTCAGGGGGCAATGCACTCTTTGCATTGTCAGGTGCCTGACGAGCACCAGGGACCCGAGTCGTTGCCAGCACTACTTCCGTTTCTTTTCGTGTTAGCAACCTTCCCCTTCTTCATTCGGAACTTTGACTATCTTCTTTCTTTCTTCCCTTTTTTTTTATATTGAATCGTGTTATACAAGATGTGAATTCAACTTTAAAATAACTAACTCCCCGTGTTCAAGCCTCGATTGTAACCAATTGCTCCAAACTTAAAATTTAACATTAATTGAAAGTTATTTTAAAGTATGGTTCCCAAACCACATATACATTTATTCAATTTTTTTTAGTGAATTTGAATGATGATAAAAATTTTAATAATGCTGAATTTTTCCTTGTGCAATATCACTAAAGATAAATGTTTTGAGAAGAGTAATGGATAAATAATATGGGTACACTAGAAAATGACAAAGAATAATGAAAGTATAGTGGGTACAGAAAAAGGAAATAGGAACATGCAGTTAAAATAAATGAATAAATGTTTCTATGCAGAAAAATACCAGTGTGAATAAAGGTAATGTTTAAAGTGAATAATCTAATATGATTAATGTCTAAAGATGGTTGTACAGAAATGGGTAAGAACGGTGATGAAAAATGCTGTGTGTTTAAGACTGAGGGGATAAACCTGACTAGTGTACATGATATAGATTAGAGAGGTATGTGTCTAATGCCACCAAAAGTGGGCAGAACTCACAGTAGGATGTAAAATTATTGTGCTGAGCTTCACATATCTAATGACCTAAATGTGTAGTTCAACTTGTTACTGACTTTAAAAGAAATATTACTGAGTAAGAAAGTGGGGAGAAAAACCACAAATCAGGGACTCTCAAATAACCCCTGATCATTGTCCTTATACCAAACATGTCATTTAAAATTTACTTGATTAATGTATATGTTACCTTATGTTGTCATTTGAAAAGAAATGGTTTTGTTGCCAGTGTCTAATTACTATTTCAAAGTTACAGGTTATATGTTTTGTACCATTAAAGCAAATTTTTCCAAAGATGTAACATAAAGAGGAAAAAACTTGGAGATGATGACCATAAACTGCTCAAAAATATATTGTTGGGCAGCAAAACAAGACAAAACAATAAAAATGCTGTGGTCCTGAAGTTGAGGGCTACCAAATATGCTGTGTTGAGCAGTAGCCAAAGGACTTGCCATTGTGGGGCAAGGAGCTGATAAGTGGTCACGAACTGCCAAACCTAGAGGATGGGGCAGTGTGTCAAGTTAAAAATGTGTTTTTTTTTAGTGTTCTTAATGTAAATTGTGTTTTTGTGTCTAAATGTTTGCATATAAAGACTGCAAAACCAATAATAGGCAGTTGAGTAACTTGGACTGCTTATGCTGAGGCAAGCAGTGAACTTAGTTAGGTTTATTGGTCAATGTGTTATGAACTGACTGTTCTTTCTAAAGTCAGTGAAAAGTTGTTATAAAATATATATCAATTCTTATTCACATGGATGTAGATGTTTGTTTTGGACTGTCTGTTTTAAAAATACAGCAGTGATGATTAAAGATAGGGTCTGAATATGTTAGTGTGTTTATGTGCAACAAACATAATGGACTGCTATTAATGAACAGCAGCTTTAAAGTTGATTATGTTGAAAAAAAATAAAGAGAAAAAATTTTGAAAAGTTGCTTTGGTCTTTGATAATTCAAGAATCTGTTGAAGAAAAAAAAAAGTTCTCATAGTTGTTTTGTGTAAGTATTGGTACATATATGGATGCAGACTGAAATTTTCAATATTTCATGAATTGCTGAACCTTGTGAAAAGTCCTATGATTATTAACATGCTTGTGTGTCTGAATATTTACATTCCTTAAAAATATTGAAAGACAAATTTCTGTTTTGTTAAGTTAAAATGTTCTGTGCTATTATATTTGTGTTTACTTTTTTTATTTTGTTTGAAGGCTATACTTTTCTCCTAATATGCAGATTTATTTTGTGTATTGTTTGTCTATTATTTGAACTGTATGTGTGTGAAATGATGAAAATGAGTTTCCTTAAACAAGTGTGGGGTGAAAATTACTGTAAATGCTTTACTTTGAAAATGTTTTTGAAAGAAGTGTATGAATCTCCTTAGTGTATATACTGTATACTTGTAATATGTGTATTTTTTTTGTCCCAACTGAAGTTGGATGGTATAAATTTTTTTGTAGCCAACACCACATAAGGTGTTATAGATGTTTCCTTGAAGTATCCCTTACAGGAAACTTCAACGAAACATGGGGCATGTGTAACACCATGGCTCTAATGCTCTACTGATCTATTTTGTCTCTGTTTCATTTTATGTTTCATCATTGAGCTTCGGTAAATGTGTTTGTTTGAATCGATAATATAAAATTGTATACTCCTTTCTTTATACAAACTTTGATGTCATGATTTGATTGTATGCTGTGTAGCATATCTGTCATTTATATTCTTTGTCCCATTTGGAGGGAACAAAACTTACTGTATATGATTGTAATTTTGTGTGATTAATTTTTTGTAGAGATGTCAATATGTGTAAATGTTTTGTTTTATTTAATGTGTTTGTTTGCTGTTATGTAAACTGCTGATCCTCACTTAGGGCTCTTAGTTATTCTGTATGTAAAAGGTGTAGTGGTTCCCCTCGTGAACGGAACTATGTAGCGCGCGCAAAATGTGGTTGGCTTAGGTGGAAAAGGTGGAACTGATAGTCAGTCGGGGACGAGCCAGCAGTCGGGGACGAGCAGTCAGTCGAGGACGAGCCAGCGGTCAGAGATGAGCTACGAGTCCGTGCACTGCCGTGTAAAAGTTGCATAGTGCTGGTTTCGAGAGAGGCTTTTCTGTTATTTCCCAATGCCTCGGATGGATGGATAAATAGCTGGGCTATTCTGGAATTTGTATCTATCTTCGCCACCAAGAAATGACAGAGTCCAGCAATTCTGTCTGCAATTCCACCTACCAACATGCAGTTGCCACCACATTGCGCAATCATTGCAACGTTATATTGTAAGGATGTATAGTGAAGGATCAGCTTAATGGATGTGTTATTGTGCTGAAATATAAGGTAATGTTACCTGAATTTATGTACCTACCTTGACTTTTCTCCTCATCATAACACCTATCAGGGTCCTTTCCGTTTGAACTAAAGTGATTACCGAGTATCCTTACTGAAAGTACGTTAAAACTCAGTTTGCTAGTTAATGTCTATTGGACAAAGTAAAGTTAAAGTTAATGTGGCAATATAGTGCAGTTAAAGTTAATATTATTTGCTCAAAATAACTTTCCTATTAAAACTGCTATTTAAAGTGCTGTTGCTAACTTCAATATTAAAAGTTCTTAAGACTGAGGCTTATAAGGCAAATAATCACATTATTGTCTGTAATAAATCCTAAAAAGGTGAGTCAGTTTCTTGCAATTTGGTCATTATTGTGTTTCGCTGTAGTAAAAGTGAGAAAGCTGCAGTTGCGAAACTTTATATATTCATGTTTGCTATGTGTTTGTGTATCTTGTATATTAGAAGTGCAAGTTAATAGTAATATTATAAAGACCATTCGCTTTATGTAAGCCTGAAAGTAATAGGGTGTTTCGGTATCTCTTATAATTTAGCAGATAGTTTGCGCTGCTCCAGTTGTTAGCTTCAATCTTAAAATATATGTGTGTCAGAGTTCATTGCACTCGCGTGTGGCCAAGTCCAGGTTGTGTTTGTCCGTTATAGTTACTTATACCCACTTTCTAAAACGAGAATGTTAATCATTCTCTTGCCTAGTTAGGCTGGCGGCCGTTTTCTTTATCCGTTGAACAGTGCAGATAGGCAAAATTTTGTTTGGTACTGTTCAAATATTTACGTAATTCTGACTTTCATTTCCGATAAGCCACCTCCGTTAGGAACAACACGGTCAACATAACAAAATTCCTCCCATAGGGTAACACTGTCCTGCTGCTTTGTACCATAATTATTATAACAAAATAATTCTGTTTACAAACTGCCTCCAGTTCGAGGTTATGGTGTAGCGGTAGCAGTTAGGAGTGTTATACCCTAGTATGCGAACTACCTAGCAACAAGACTTTCCTTCTCTTTGCAGGCTTCCCTACATTCTTATTCAATTTGCTGCTGAAAGCTTGTTGAGCCCTGTCTACATCTAATTCTGTGAGAGGCTCATCAGTTTCTGACTGAGGCAACAGGTCAAACCTATTTTGTACATTAATAACAAAGCTGTCAGAAGAATTTCTTGGCCTTTTCCTTATGCCTGTTGCCACTTCCCACCCCTGTTTACCCTTCTCCCCCCTTAACCTGCCCTGTTTTCTCCTAGCCTCATCTAACTCAGCCTGAAGGGGAAAAATTTTCCCCTCCTGTTCCACAATCTTTCTATCTCTACTGCATAGCCTACAGAACCACTGATGAGTCTCGTTCATTTTCCCAATTCCCACGCCACTACAATAGCCCCAATGAAAAAAGTTACTACATCCATCACACCCAACTCCGGAGCTAACGATTCTACTGCACGCCAGGCACTTTACACTAATAGTACAAACCGATTTTAGTGACAGAAAGACAATTAAGTTACCGGAAAACAATGAAAATACGTGTACAAAAAATTAGGCCTTCTCGCGACTATGTAACCAGTGGTTCAGAAGTTTTTTACTGGAATTTACTTAAGAGATGACGATACTCTACAGATATAAAGGGGCAGCAAACGTATTTAGGACACTAAACAATCAGTAAAGGCAGTTGAAATTGCAGTATGAAGTTTAACCTGAAAGCTCAAAAGTTCGGCCTGGCCGCGATGTGTAAACAAAACGAACTTTACGTGATTACTGCGAATATACGCGAGTAATACAAAAACCTTTAATGGTACGCTTGAAGAGCGCTATAATTATCGGAATAAAATAGTTTAAAGTGTTAAAAACAGTTTATTACTACTTAAATTACTTATCTTGTACGAGAGCTGTGACTCAGACGTACGTATAGCAGGCGCAGGGCTACCAGCACGCGACATAACTTCCAGACAATAAATGTAAACGTTTCCGAGAGAAAATCGACCAATGTGAGGATCTGGCATTCCGTCATTACGAAAGAGAAAGACGCAAACGGGAGGTATTCTTAGGTTTTTACTTCATATTAACACATTTCGCATTTTCTCGTGTAATGTGGCTGCCAGACCTTCGTTGAAGCAAAATCTTAAGGTTCTCGGTCAACTGAAAGGCACCAAAACCGGCTAATAATTGAATTTTCGATACCTAAAACTTCACTTTACTACTTCTCACTTGCTGATTGTATCAACTTAGAAGCTTCCGTTTTGTTGCTTGTCAGCATGTGACATAAGTTTCCAGACGATAAATGTAAATGTTTCCGAGAGAGAAGCGACCAATGTGACGATCTGGCATTGCGTCATTACGAAAGTAAATGAGCATAACGGGTGGTTTTCTTAGGTATTTATTACATATTAACACGTTTCGCATTTTTTCGTCCAATGTG